>NC_092426.1:37799619-37955588 GCF_036169615.1 Heliangelus exortis
ACAGAGGAGCTGGGAGCAGAGCAGGTTCTGGAGTGGAGCAGCTGGAAGAGGCTGTTTGCTAAATTCCTCTCTGCAAGGCTTGGAGACTTTTGATATAAACTCTGGGCATCTGCTTAATGAATGCCAAATGTAAAAGGATTTAGAAATCTGCTTTTACCTAAGAAGCAGAACTTCCACAAGCAGCAGTCATTAAAATCATACTGTGGATAGATTGCTATGGTATGAAATGGCAC
The DNA here is from genome assembly GCF_036169615.1 of Heliangelus exortis. Lineage (NCBI taxonomy): Eukaryota > Metazoa > Chordata > Aves > Apodiformes > Trochilidae > Heliangelus > Heliangelus exortis. The sequence continues at coordinate 37,799,853 of NC_092426.1, forward strand.
AAAGAATGCTTCAGCTCTCCCTGGCCCTGACTCCCTGGCCCAGAAACTGTGGATCAGCACATGCAGAAGTCACTTTTTCTATTCCCCATCCCTTCCACCAGCTCAGCTGTTAGTAGCCCTTAGTATTAATCCTGAGTATCCCACAGTCTGTAGAAAGTTGGTGACCTGAAAGGGTAACCCAAAGCTGCTGGGTAAACAGAGGAAAAATGTTTTGTTGGAACAGTGGTATAAACTTGGATGCAGAGTCCAAGGGTGTGAGAGTTGACTTAGGAGATACTGGGATTTGAACAGATCCTCAGCTAAGAAGGAGATGTAGTATATTGGGGGAAGTGAGCATGGGTATAGATCTCAGTGTATGGACCAGATGAACCAGCAGGAAGCAGACAATAAATGATGAAGGTCCCCTCGTGGCTGGAATTAAAATTACATTTCCAAATCACACACCTGAACTAAAGCACCTAAAACTGTTTAGTTGCAAGAGGGAAAGCCAGTGGGGTAGAAAATCTATCTCAAGCATAGCCAAATGTCACTGCTCCCTGGGAAAATGCATTACAAGGGTCTGAGGTCACAAGGTGACAACCATGAGAGTGGGAAAAGACATAAGGACAGGGCCAGGGGAAAGAAAGTGTACACAGCACCCCTGCTGCCAAAATGCAATCTGCTGATACACAGAGTATAGGGTGACTCCATAGGGAAGTACTATGGGAAGTAAGAACTACACAAGATGGGAAGAGAGGGGAGGCTACAACTGAGTGGAAAACACCTGAGAAGAAAAAAACATTTTCCTCCACAGCTCACGCTGCAGGGCAGTTAAAAAGAGGAAGCATAAGGCCCTTCTTTCCCACTTCCCTCAGCCTGTTAGCACTGCTTGTCTCCCTAGCACTCTTACTGCTGGCCTGGAGGCCAACACATCCAGGGAATAGACGGAAATGGGGATGGAGAAAGGTCCCCAGGTGTGGTATTCCAAGACAGGAAGGGTGTGCTGAAAGGAGGAGTGAGGAAGCAGCATTGCTGATTGTTATTTTGACATAAGAATTGTGTGCTCCCTCCTCAGAGTGGCTGCAGCTTTGTAGAAGAGTATCTGAGGTACTGTCATGGTTTATGCTTGTGTTTTGCCTGTTCTTAGCTTAAATAAAAGATTTATCTTCCACAACTGTCAAGTTAGCAGAAAATCCACTCCAAAATGTAACGAAATGAGAGGAAGTTTTGCTGTCATGTGTTAGAGATGATTACAGGTAACACTTCACCCTAACAACCATGTTTCTCAGTTCCCTGTGAGCTGACTGTGAGCCTGTCAGTCTGAAGATTTGATTTAAAGGTAATTACTCTAGTGAAGCTACTTATTAGCTTTACACTTTAGGATGCACAATTGCTGTTTTGACTACCCAGTTATAGCCACCTCAAAACATCAGGACATATTTGCCTTTGCTTACAGCAATGCTCCCATTAAGTTCTGTGGATTTACTCCTGTTTTTAATAGTCTAAAGAAGAGCAGGATAGGTCTCACTGGGAGACTGTTTCTAGAATTCTGATTATATTCATTCAACTTGCAACCCAGGGGTTTACTTAAAAAACTAGTCATTATTATTCCATGTCAGAATTGATTAAAAGGCATCACAGCAAGACACTACTCCCATTTTAACTCATTGAAAAGTATAAATTATATTTTAAAAATCCAGACTATAGCTAAAGCTGAAAGTCTGAAATATCTAGTTTAGACTTTAACAAAGATTAAAGGAGAATCTAATGTTTTGCAAACAAAGAATCACTTGCTGTATTTATTACAACAATGAAGCTGGCATATTAGCTGAATTTTCTGAAATTGTCTTTTTAGTGAAGGCTACACAAATGTGGTCAAAAGTTTATATCCCAGCAGTCACAGGTTTTGATTTCCCTTTTCAGGAGGGAAATTTCTGGAAAACTCTTAAAACTTTTTACTTAACAATTTAATAGGTGGGATGGGGGTTTAGTACCTTAAAGATTTCCTTTGCCAGTTCATTTGCCAGTACTGCATTAAAACCCAAATACACCCAGAAGTCATAGACACACTCCAGTGATATTAATGATCACAGAATCACAGAATGACAGGGGTTGGAAGAGACCTCTGAAGATCATCAAGTCCAACACCCCTGCCAGAGCAGCACCAAACTAGGGCAGGACACTCAGAAATGCATCCAGATGGGGCTTGAAAGTCTCCAGAGAAGGAGACTCCACAGCCTCTCTGGGGAGCCTGTGCCAGGGCTCTGTTACCCTTAGAGTAAAGAAATTCCTCCTCATCTTGAGATGGAACTTCCTGTGCTTTCTCCTGGATCCACTGCCCCTCATCCTGTCACAGGGCACAACTAAGAGGTTGTCCCTTCCTTCTTGAAGCCCAGCCCTCATATATTTATACACATTACTAAGATGTCTTGGTCTCAGTCTCCTCCCCAGAAAAAGCCCCAGGTCTCTCAGCCTTTTTTCATAAGGCAGGTGTTCCAGTCCCTTCAGCATCCTCACAGCTCTCCCTTGTACTCTCTCCAGTAAATCCCTGTCCCTCTTGAACTAAGGAACCCAGAACTGGATGCAATGCTCTAGGTGAGGTCTCATGGGGCAGAGAAGAGGGGAGGGAATCCTCCCTCAATCTGCTGGACACACTCTGCTTAATGCATTGGTCTTTTTGGCCACACAGGCACCTTGCTACCCCATGGATAACTTGTTGTCCACCAGGACTCCAAGGCTCTTATCCATGGGGCTGCTCTATAGCAGATCTCCTCCCAACCTGTACAGGTGCAGTTTATTATTTTGCTTATTTATTTTTTTTATTTCTTCCCAGTTGCAGGACTCTGCACTTGTTCTTGTTGAACCTCATCAGGTTCTTCTTGGCCCAGCTCTTCAGCCTGTCCAAATCTTGCCCTGTGAGTGTATTCTAAGGAACAGGTAAGCAAGCTATGAGCAAGCAGCTTTGTTTTGATATAAGGGTCCAATCTGCTCAGGTGTAAAATTACACAGACTTAGAATGGCTTTTAGGTTATATAGGTGCTCTCTGGCATGACCTAATTGCAAATTAGAGCAAATCTTTCTATAACAACATTCCCTTTTTCCTGCATGTTCCCAGTATGCCTGTTGGCACACACATTTCCCCAGCTTTCTACACCAGGTCACAGTGTACAAACATCACAGATTAAGAACCTTGCAGGAATTCTTATTCACAGGACTTGATTTATAGAATCATAGTAGAGTTTTGAAGGGACCCCTGGAGATCATTGAGTCCAACCCCCCCTGCCAAAGCAGGATCACCTAGGGCAGGTCACACAGGGATGTGTCCAGATGAGTCTTGAAAGTCTCTAAGGAAAGATGCTCCACAAGCTCTCTTCCAGTGCTCTGTCACCCTTAAAGTTCTTCCTCATGTTGAGGTGGAACTTCCAGCGTTCCAGATTATTTGTCCTGTTGGATCAACTGCAATATAGGATAAAAACAGAATTACAAGACGGAATAACAATTCTACGAATCAGAAACACAAGTTAGAAGAAAACTAGAATTAAATCAACTTTCAAAAATATCCAGGAAACATTTTCCCTCGGGAGGGGGGGGGGGTTGCTGTTGTTTCATAAAAATAAATGTCTGCATGTCATGGTTTTTGGGGGTTTTTTGTTTGTTTGTTTGTTTGCCCGTGAGAAGTACTTACACACACTCAGGTGATGTCACAGGCACAAATTTTGCACGAACACAAGTACAGGCTGATTGTCGCTGTCTTCAAAGGGTTCTTCACTCGTGAAGAATTCGTGCGGGGCCGGAGCTGCATGCAGAGCCGGGGCTGGGTGCGGGGCTGGGTGCGGGGCTGGAGCTGGGTGCAGGGCTGGGTGTGGGGCCGGAGCTTCGTGCAGAGCCGGGGCTGCGTGCAGGGCTGGAGCTGGGTGCGGGGCGGGGACTGGGTGCGGGGCCGGGGCTGGGTGTGGAGCCGGGGCTGGGTGCGGGGCCGGGGCTGGGTGCGGGGCCGGGGCTGCATGCAGGGCCAGGGCTGGGTGCGGGGCAGGGGCTGGGTGCGGGGCTGGAGCTGGGTGCGGGGCCGGGGCTGGGTGTGGAGCCGGGGCTGGGTGCGGGGCCGGGGCTGGGCGCGGGGCCAGGGCTGGGTGCGGGGCTGGAGCTGAGTGCGGGGCCGGGGCTGGGTGCGGGGCCGGAGCTGGGTGCGGGGCCGGGGCCGGGTGCGGGGCAGGGGCTGGGTGCGGGGCTGGGGCTGGGTGCGGGGCTGGGGCTGGGTGCGGGGCCGGGGCTGGGTGCGGGGTTCAGCACCGCGGACAGCTCAGCACCGCGCCCGCCCTTGGACCGAGGAGAGGAGTGGGGGGGGGGGCCCGGTTGGTATCTACGACCCCTCAAAACTACCCCGCTACCGGTAACGTCTTCAAAAAAGGGAGATTCTGTCAGCCAGTCGATGACAACCCTGCAAAACGTTGCAACTAAAAAGTATCCAAAGTAGCTAAAAATAACGGGACTAAGGTTTGCTTGAGGTCTGTTCTTCCCAGCTTTTTCCTTGTTAATTGTACAAGTTGCCTTTTTTTTCGCATTATTTTGAAATTAATGCAGGCTGAATGGAAAATAAGATCTTATTTTTACATTAAAGAAACATTAACCCTCAGTTTCCATTGAATTAAGTAAGTAGTGGGCACTGTGTGGTCTCCTATCTGTAGGGCCATGGATCTGTCTGTTGCATGTTTTATCTTTTTCAAATAAGAATATAAATTGCTCTGTATTCTCCTTCAGCCTAGTGGATAAATTCTGATAGTTTCTGCATCATTGTTCTGGTAGGTTTCTTCAATTCTTTTCAATTCTGAGCAAACTACCCAGGACCCTGCTGCAAAAATTAATGCAGCAATGTCCATGTGCTGAGCTAATATTTGGCTCTTTTTTTTTTTTTTTTTTTTTTTTTTTTTTTTTTTTTTTTTGGTGTTTCTGCCATTGCTAGGAGCATAGTTCTCACCAGTAGCTAAACTGGGACTGCAGATCATTAGATAGGATTTCCATCTCTGTTTTTCTTTCCAAGAAAGCAGATAGCTGGGGAAAGACACTGTAAGCAGAACAGAATTAAACCTCTGATGATTCTTTCCCACAAGGAACTAAATTGCTGTATTATAAACCAGGGGTGGCCAATCTTTCAGCAAATTCTTCTGATTCCTCTGACAGAATGGGTGGATTGGCAGCCCAGCATTCTTCCAACCTCCTGAACTCATGGTGCTTGCCCCTGTTTCACAGTTTTGATGGGAATAGTTGCACCCCAAACGGTAATAGAAAAAATAACCCTGCAAAAGTACTAGGGGAAAAATACTCCATGCTTTTACTGTCATAAAAAACTATAACGGAAAAAATACAGCAAAACAAAGCAAAAATTACAAGGGTATTTTCCTCATGCATCAAATGCATTATTGCCTGAGGTAAGTGCAGTCTGACAAGGCTGCAGGATTGACCAGCCAGGAAGCAAAGTCCTCTCTGACATTGCAAGATGACCTTTACTTCCCTAGTGGGGTTATTATAAAGCTAAAGGTTTAAAACTCTTTTGTTTTAACTTGGGGTAGGGTTTTTTGTTTGGTTTTGGGATTTCTTTTTCTTGTTTTGTTTTTAAAGTTAGCAGGGATTACTAACAATTAGTTACGATGCTTACTAAATAGAACTTAAGTTTTTTGTGGATTTTTTTTTTTTCTGTGTATCAGTTGGAGAGATAATTAATCCTGTTTATCTTATAATGTGTCTTGGGTTAGTGCAGCAGGGTTTTGGAAGCAGTGGGGGCCACAGGGGTGTCTCCTGTGAGAAGCTCCCCCAGTTCCAATCCCTGCCTCTGCCCAATGGGAAGCCGGACGCTCCTCTGGGAGTAACATACTCTAGAAAAGGAAATGAAACTGCAAAAATGTAAGAAAAGGGCACACAGAGTGGAGCAAAGGATGAAGTGAGAGACAAAAGCCAGAAAAAAAACACTGAGGTCAGTGAAGAAGGAGGGAGAAGGTGCCCAAGCAGAGTTTCCCCCCCAGCCCGTGGTAAGATGGCGGCTGTGACCCTGCAGCCATGGAGGAGCGTGGTGGAGCAGTCCCTGAAGGAGCACAGTGGGGTAAATGTGGATTTGTAGCCCCTGAAGTGTCACAGATGGGCAGATGTGGAGCTGCAGCCTGTGCAGGATGGCAGAGAGGGGCAGATGTGGAGCTGCAGCCATGGAGGAGCCCGTGGCAGGGAGGTGACTGTTCCCGCAGCAGCCGTGACTCTGTGGGCAGCCCGGGATGGAGCAGTTCCTGAGGGACTGCACCTCCTGGGAGGGACTCATGTCCCAGGGGTTCCTGAAGGACTCTGTCCCCTCAGAGGGACCCCGCGTTGGAGCAGGGGAAGAACGTGAGGAGTCCTCCCCTGAGGAGGAAAAGTGGCAGAAACAGCGTGTGGGGAACTGAGCCTGAACCCCCCATGTCCCCTGTGCCCTGAGGGGAGGCGGCAGTGAAGCGACCCGGGACGGGGAGAGGGAAGGGGAGGGAAGGTATTAAAATCTGGCTGTGTTTTCTCTTTCTCCTTGTAGATTAAATTTTTTTTCTTCCCAAGCTGAACCTATCTGGTTTTGCCTGTTACCATAATTGGGGAATGCAAACCTCCCTGTCCTTGTCTCAATTAACAAACCTTAAGGTGGATTTTCTTCTCCCATTCCCATGGTGGGGATGGGGCTGAGCGAGCAGAGGCCCAGTTGGTACCAGCTGGGCCTAAACTGTGCCATAATGTTATCAAACCATTGGCCAAAGAATTTGAGAAATAGCTTCATGAGGACATAATCACCTTCTGAAAGGGAAACACTGGGCTGAGGTGATACAGGGAGTCTGATACAAAATGTCTAGGGATTTATTTGCTGGATTTGTTTCTCATTTTAGGAACTGCATTTCCATTGTTGCCAGGTTTTGGTAATTTTCATGAAAACATTTTCTCTTTGATGTACACATGAATGGATGCCTGGGAAACAATGTTATCTGCAGATTTCATCTGCAACCCTAACCCTAACTGGCAGAATTCTGGCTGAGATTAATTATAAAGGTACTTTACACTGAAAATGCCCAATGGCAGCTTAGATGTTCAACCACAATCCCTTTTTTTCAGATGGTCACATGAAGATCAGTCATAAGGAGATATTCAAAGAGTGTGAATGCATAAATGTGTCCCTGAAACAATGACAGGGAAATCAAAGCACACAAAAGGGAAAAAAAGAGACAGGTGTAGTAGGTTTCACAAATAACACAGAGTGTTTCACAGAAACAAGAAGTTCTTGCTTGAGCAGCACAAGGTACTTCCCAGTGTCTGAAGTTGGAAAGTTGTAGAATCATAGAATCATAGAATGGGCTGGGTTGGAAGGGACCTCAGAGATCATCAAGTCCAACCCTTGATCCACTCCCGCTGCAGTTCCCAGCCCATGGCACTGAGTGCCACATCCAGGCTCTTTTGAAATATCTCCAGGGATGGAGAATCCACCCCTTCCCTGGGCAGCCCATTCCAATGGCTGATCACCCTCTCCAGAAAGAAATTCTTTCTAATGTCCAACCTAAACCTCCCCTGGCACAACTTGAGACCTCTTGTGCCCTCTTGTCTTGCTGAGAGTTGCCTGGGAAAAGAGCCCAACCCCCCCCTGGCTCCAACCTCCTTTCAGGGAGTTGGAGAGAGTGATGAGGTCTCCCCTGAGCCTCCTCTTCTCCAGCCTCAACACCCCCAGCTCCCTCAGCCTCTCCTCATAGGATCTGTGCTCGAGTCCCTTCACCAGCCCAGTTGCCTCCTTTGGACCTGCTCCAGGACCTCGATCTCCTTCCTAAACTGAGGGGCCCAGAAATTAAAAAAAAACAACTTTTTTTAAACACAGTGCCTCACGACCACAAATTACACAGTCAAGTTTCCCACATTTGGGGAAATCACAGGGGTCAGCACACCTGGAGTGCAGGGGATGAGCCTCGCCCTGGGAAAACCACCTGCTTGATCATGGTGTCTCCCCTGCCAGGTAACTTCCTCATAACTTAGCAAGTTTGGGAGGAATGCTTGAGACAAAATGATGAGCAAACAAGTGGGACAAAATGCTACCAGTGGCCAACTTGAAACTGAACTGACTTCGTGTTGGAGGTGAAGAGGGGGAATCAGAGAGGGGAGGGAGGGAGAATGAACAGGCATGAGGGTTCTGAGATACAAGAGCTCAGATCGAAAGAACTGAAACAGAAAAGCTACCAAACACCTCTCGCCGCGTAACCCCCTCTTGCCCAGCTCCCATTTCACCACCAGATGGCCCCGTGTGAACTCGGATGAGTAATTGGTTATTGGCTTTAAATCTGCCTGATTTCCGAGGGTGCTATCCGAAACACGACAAAACCAGAACCAAACCAAAAAATAACCAAAAGTCTAAAAGTCTGACCTTATGAGGCTGGAGTGTTTGAAGACGTCCAGGTTCAAAAGCTTGGGTTAGAATCCACATCTCTAATCCTGGGCATGCTTGGATGCAGTACCATGATTCAGTCTTAAAAACACAAGAGGTGATGCACTAGTGCCAGGGTGACCCTGAGTTCACAGCACACATGGGAATGCAGTGTGACATACCTGAGTTCATGCTTTCAGCCTCTGCAATGCTTGTAAAGTCACAGGACTACACTCAGCTTTGGGCATCCTACTCCAGGATCACCTGGAACTGGAGAGAATTCAAAGGGAAAACAGCAAAGATGAACAGAAGTTCCACAAAAAACCATTGTGCAAAGCCTGGAAAGAATGGGTTGCTAAGCTGTTTGATAAAGAGCTTTGTCAGCCAGGTGCAGGCAGCAGCTGGTGTTGTGGGCAGGGCCCTGAGTTAAAATCAGGAGGTTTGGAAGGGAGCTGTTATTCTGGTTCCATGGGCCAGCCAACGAGAGGTCACATATCCTAGAATAGAGAGGCTGTTGAGGACCCCTTCAAATTCATTTCCTAAGATGTCCAGGATAATTCTTTGCAGAGGAATTAATGTTTACACATATCTGTAAAAGCTCTGGCTGCTAGTTCCAAGACTTGCAGGAATTCCACCAAAAATATTTCTAGAAAAGGTGAAGCACAGTGAATTTCACATCCCAGGCCTTTTGACAGGGGTAGGTTAGAGGAATGTAAACTTAATTATAGGGCAGAATTTGATGAACTGTTGTGACTGGCCTCACTTCCAAGTCCATCAGTGGTGGCCTGCAGTCCCCAGCCTTCCTGTTCCAGTCAGTCTCTTGCTCTCACTGGTGTCCTAAAGGTTCTTGTGCAATCCAGTGAGAGAACTCCACCTGGACTTCCCAGCTCTCTCCCAGGTGCAAGGTGCTGTGGAGACTTTTCCTAGCTCCTCATTTCTCCAGGAGAGGAAAACACCATTTTATAGAACCATAGAATCATAGAATGGGCTGGGTTGGAAGGGACCTCAGAGCTCATCAAGTCCAACCCTTGATCCACTCCCGCTGCAGTTCCCAGCCCATGGCACTGAGTGCCACATCCAGGCTCTTTTGAAATATCTCCAGGGATGGAGAATCCACCCCTTCCCTGGGCAGCCCATTCCAATGTCTGATCACCCTCTCCCTAAAGAAATTCTTTATAGAATTGCTATACTTAGTAGGTAAGTGCTAAATGTCAGAAGCACAGTTCTTCTAATCCCTCATCTATTCATTACTGTATTCTCAAAGATAATTAAATTACTGCTGTGGCACTTCCCAAGATCTGTATTCTCCCCTGCTATGGCCACTTGAAATCTCCAGGCCAGCCTGGAGACCCTGAGCTCGTGGCATCCTTGCTGGTCAGTGTGCTCAGGATACATCAGCCCCACAGATAAAGAACTGTGATTTTTCCAACACTCAACAGCCATATTGACCAAATCCTACTTTTCAGACTAGACCATTAACCCTGGTGGTGAAAAATTTTGATCCAGAGTCCTCTTTAGCCTCAGTTCAGATGGAAAGCACTCCACATCCATAGCTGTAGCACAAGCTATGCTAACTCCTCTGGTAGGTTGATGTAATGCTGTGTAAGCATCCAAACCAGGTTGCTAATGCATCCCTTCCAGTGCTTTTCAGAGTTCATGAGCCTCCCACACTGCAGAAATGCACTGTGGAAGTCTCTATAGCCAGGTAGGAACATAAAACAGTACAGCTCTGGAAACCATTACAAATAACTGAACAGCACATTCTTTTTTTTATTGCTTTCAGATGGAAATGCACAAATTTTCTATGCCTTATCCTGAGAGAGAGCAGGAAATATTAACTGATGTACTGATTTGTTTATACATTTTAGCCTTCGAACACCACAAGATCATTATATGCATCAGAAATGCCTTCTCCTTCAACAATAAATATAAATTTTAATTGTTACTGGAGGGTGGTGTGTGTGCCCGTGTTATGGGAAGGCATGACTACAACTTTGCCTTAGAGTGTGCTGCCCTGAAACACAGAAAAAATACTCTAACCTCATAAAATCCAAGGTTTACTGGAACACAAATTAGGAAAAAAATAAAGCAAAGCAAACAAGAATTGCAGTCCATGGTCTTCACTAAGACCACAAGACTGAAATTAGTATGAATAATTTATAGAACAGTTTACATATGAAATAAGTCCTAAAACAACTATTTCAGAGCTATTTGTATGTATATTATTGCAATTTTAGAGTGACTAAATATTCTCATCAACTCCCAAACCTGCAGTGTGCAGACTGGGGAGGCCAAATCTGTTTCAGATACAAACAAAACCTGAGTAAAATGAAGTCTTGGCAGAGGCTGGAACAAATTCTTAACATACAGCAGTGAGAGAGGGCACTCCTGGGAGACCCACAGCACATAAACCACAGCAAACAGGAACTTAGGGAACAAATCCAAATTCTGACATGAATATTACTACAAATAAAAGTGACCCTTTGTTTTAATCACCAAACCTAAGGGCCTCTAGTGTAGCAATAGTTGCTGTGCAGCAAGACCCCAAAAAAGCCAAAGCCATTATCTGTCTTCCAGATAAGAACCTAATAAACAAAACCCAAAAATGTACAAATCAGTCACTGAACACAAAAAATCTTCAGGGTAAGAATTTGTTCATATTGATTTGACTGATTTTCCCCACGTTTTTGTTTCTTACCTTCTCACCTGTGCTGTCTTTCTGGAAAAGGAGGAACTCAGAATTAATTGTTTAACATTTAGATGTCAGGTGGATGTTCTCCCATTTTCATCATTCTACTTTACCATGCTTACCACAAGCTAGAAGTCTCAGGGGGATCCTTTACCAGGTAGGCACCCCAGGGTGCCAGAGATTAATTAATCTCTGGGAGTAAACAATATATAACTCTGCAGAGAGCAATGGCCCCTCATGAGAGAGGGTTTCCTGTCTAATTTGGTTTATAAATAACAGGGGCCTCTGAGACTTGATGTCAGTGATCCCCAAATTAGCTTTCTCTCTTACACGTTGAACCTGTCTGAATTGTGAAATTTATTTTTAGGGGGAGAAATGCCTTCAAAACATCCTTGGCTATATATTCACATCTCACTTTGCAGTAATACCTCACTCGTGGAGCAGATGCTTGACCAACTTTCTCACAGAACAAGCCTCCTTTTCAATAGTTGCAACACATCCAGCAACAAACACCTGGCAACAACCTGTACCTGAATAAGTCAGCATCTGCAGCACCTGTTTGCTGGCCCCTACCTGTGGGAACTGGGCAGGAGTCCATACATGAAGTTCAGGTTAAGACTGAAGAAGGGATCTGGGAATAAAAGGGGGACAATGCGACCAAGTGAGGTGGGAGTCAGGATATTAGTCATGGATTTCTAGGTTAAAATCTTGCCCCATACTTCTGCTGGATCATAGAAATATAAACTGCAATATGCCTGGCTGGGATACTTGGGCTAAGTTCTGCTCTGAGCTCCAGCAATGTTGTTGCTCTGAGCTCCAGCAATGTTGTACCTGTGGTGGGACACCACCAATGCTGTTCAATCTCATGAACAATGTCTGCAGGGTGGGATGATGAGATTTTTTGAGAATGCCCTTTCATCTTGCTTAGCTTTGTTACACTTTGTTACATCTTTATTGATGATTTAGATGAGGGGATTGAGTCCATCATCAGCAATTTGCAGATGACACCAAGCTGGGGGGAGAGTGTGGATCAGCTGGAAGGCAGGAGGGCTCTGCAGAGGGACCTGGACAGACTGGAGAGTTGGGCTGATCCCAACGGGATGAGGTTCAACACAACAACCCCATGGGGAGCTCCAGGCTGGGCACAGAGTGGCAGAAAGGGAGCTGGGAGTCTGGATTGCCAGGAAGCTGAAGAGGAGCCAGCAGTGTGCCCAGGTGGCCAAGAAGGCCAATGGCATCCTGGGCTGGCTCAGGAACAGTGTGGCCAGCAGGTCCAGGGAAGGGATTCTGCCCCTGTGCTCAGCCCTGGGGAGGCCACAGCTTGAGTCCTGTGTCCAGTTCTGGGCCCCTCAGCTCAGGAAGGAGCTTGAGGTGCTGGAGCAGGTCCAGAGAAGAGCAAGGAGGCTGGGAAGGGATCCAGCACAAGTCCTGTGAGGAAGGGCTGAGGGAGCTGGGGGTGTTGAGGCTGGAGAAGAGGAGGCTCAGGGGAGACCTCATCACTCTCTCCAACTCCCTGAAAGGAGGTTGGAGCCAGGGGGGGGTTGGGCTCTTTTCCCAGGCAACTCTCAGCAAGACAAGAGGGCACAAGAGGTCTCAAGTTGTGCCAGGGGAGGTTTAGGTTGGACATGAGAAAGAATTTCTTTCTGGAGAGGGTGATCAGACACTGGAATGGGCTGCCCAGGGAAGGGGTGGATTCTCCATCCCTGGAGATATTTCAAAAGAGCCTGGATGTGGCACTCAGTGCCATGGGCTGGGAACTGCAGCGGGAGTGGATCAAGGGTTGGACTTGATGATCTCTGAGGTCCCTTCCAACCCTGCCAATTCTATGATTCTATGAAAAGCTACAAGATGGAACCTGGGTGTATAAACAAAACATTCTCTAGTAGTTGTTAGCAAAGATGAGGCAGACCTGGATAGTGCTGAAACAGTGCTGAGCCAATTCCTTTTCACAGACCTGACCCTGTGATGGGTCACTCATTTTTGCTGGAATTTTTGTCTCAGTATATAGACTGAGATTCACTCGAGTTTTTCTAAAAAAAAACCAGTTCTTACCAGAAGCAGCATTGTAACTGCACACCTGTACACATTCCATACCCAGTCAAAACTTCCAAGAGGACTTCCTGAAATTTCAGACACTTTTGGCAGGTAAATTGCCTGCCTCTTTCAATTTTATTTGATTTAAACTCATTTAAGTTTTATAATTTAATAACTTCTGTTTTATACTAAAGCATTACCTAAAATATAATTCTGGAAGGAAGAGATATGAGAAATGATGTGACAAGGAGAAATCATGCCAGGCCTACATCACAGTAACAGGGCATTAGTGTCTTTTTCATTTTTCCTTTTCTTTGACAGACAAACCAAGAAAACTGGAGATTGTAGAGCTAAAAGCTTTTGGCATATTAGTCTGAATGCAGAAAGAGAATCACCTTCCAGCTGTGAGGGTCACAGTCCATTTGGTGTGCACAGGTGGTGTTTCCTCTTCCCCTTGGTCAGAGGACACTTCTGTGGAGCAGTGAATTCTCCAAGTTTCATTGCTCATGATGTTCTTTATCTATAGATACCTTTTATTCTGTTGACAGCTGTCCTGCTTAGGAAAGTTTTCTGAACAAAAAAACCCTCTAATCACAGTCTACCTGTTAAGACACATCAAAAACTGTGAGAAATTAGTACTGCTTCTGGACAGAACTATCACTTCAAAGTGGAGGAAATGGCTGCTTCAAGGAACAGCTGGTGACATGGCCTCCACTGCTGACAAACACTGATCAGCTACCTGATCTGCAACACTTCCATGAAGAAAATATGATGTCAGGTTTGTAGATACCTATCCTAAAGGGGTGTGTGTGTGTGTGCATAACCATGAGAATGGGAAAATTCTCTTTTATCTCCTGTTAGATCCATCTCTAGGAAGGCTGTGAGCTTAACTCTGCAAGATACTGTTTCTCTTCCTTTCCCTGCTTAGCTCCATCTTTTCACCAGCATGGAAGACTCATGAGTTATTTGGAAATTCTTTCAATTCTTTGGCAGTCCAGTGAGACAGCTTTATATTAATGTACCAAAGCTGAGCCAAATGGCTTTGTGTTTATTGCTGCACGTGGCCTCTGTTGTGATTTGATGGAACAGTGCTGAATCTCTTCTTTAAACATGTTATTGAGCAGGATGAACAAATAGATAATAGTTAATATTATAATAATAATGAAAAACGTATAAATATATATAAAACCCAGTTTCAGTGGTGACCTGAGTGTCTGACAGCCAACTCAGGAAAAGAGTCCAGAGATATTCCCAACAACTGATGGAGTTGGATCCTGCAGAGCACTTGGGGAGATGAAGACAAAGAGCAGAAGCCTCTCTCCAGGACATTTAAGAGAAGGGCACAAGGAAGGAAGAAGGGATGGAGTTTTCCATCATCCTGGCTTTTATAGGGTATGGGAGGAAATGGGAGGGAATATTGATCCCCCCTGTTCTGCCCCCTGGAGCCTTTGGGGTGCTAAACAACACCATCTCTCTATGTCCTTGTACTGATTCCATAAGTTTATCCTGTGCCCTCTCAAACCAGGACACATTCCATAAGTGAACCAGCAGTGGAGTCCAGTGGAATGGACACCCAGGGAATAAACAAAGTGGAACATTTTCCACTCAGCTCTGGGCAACAAGCATTGCCTCTTCACTAAAAAATACAGCCAACTCAATTCAGGTTCCAAAGACCTTGCCATTTTCCCCTGCAGACTCATTTTTTCAGATCAGCCCAAACTTCTGTTGGGGTTTAACCCAGAAGGCAGCTAAAACAACACAGCCACTCTCTCACTCCTCTGCTAGTGGGATGGGGGAGAGAACTGGAAAAAAAAAAAAAGGAAAAAGGAAAAAAAAAAAAGAAAAAAAAAAAGGATAAAACTCATGGGTTGAGATAAAGATAGTTTAATAGGACAGAAAAGGAAGAATAAGATAATAACAACAATAACAATAACAGAATATACAAAACAAGTGATGCACAGTGGCACCCTCTGGCCAACTCCTCCCAGTTTAAATACTGAGCATGATGTCATATGGTATGGACCCTTTAGCCAATTTGGGTCAGCTCTCCTGGCTGTGCCCCCTCCCAGCTTCTTGCTGCAGGGCATTAGAAGATGAAAAGTC
Source organism: Heliangelus exortis (assembly GCF_036169615.1). Taxonomy (NCBI): domain Eukaryota; kingdom Metazoa; phylum Chordata; class Aves; order Apodiformes; family Trochilidae; genus Heliangelus; species Heliangelus exortis. Next base: position 37,815,062 of record NC_092426.1, read on the forward strand.
CCTGAATAGTGACAGCAGGAAATCAACCAACAGTGTGTTTTCAACATGGTTCTCATACTAATCCAAAGCACTGTACCAGCTACTAGGAAGAAAATTAACTGTATTGCAGCCCAAACCAGGACAACTTCCATGCCCACCTTCACAAGCTGTGAAAGCTTTTTACATCATATAATAAGTTGCCATTGTTTTCCTTATCTGGGAAATATGTTGAAGAGCTCTTGGGTAGTCCTGCACCACTGCACAGCAGCTCTTGGGTGGGGGGGTGTGCATTAGGAAGTATTTTGAAGAAATGGAAATGCAATAAATTGGGTTGGCTGATGATTTACATGTAATGTTCATTTTTTGTATTTTCCAACAGTTACAAACCCATTATTATCATTTTGCTAGCATTGGGAATGCACAACTTCCACAGTTCTTGTGTGACACTGCTTCCCAAAACCACTGTTACAGATGCACACATAAACACACATCCTCTGCAGGTTTTTTTGCTAAGGCTCACACCACCTGAACAGTATTACAGAAGCCAATGTTTCCAGGCAATGTGCTACTTACAGTTTCCTATGGGCAAATGTCAAATCTGAAAGTCCATTGAGAACAGTTACAGAGATGTTTTCTGCATCAGGAGGTGACCTTCTGCTACTGACTAGTGCTTGTGAGAAATTAATTAGCCATTCTTTCAGTGGTGAAAGAATGTGTGATCCTGTGTGAAGGAGGAAAAAAAAGAATTGAAAACTACTCATATCAAACAGCAAGGAACCAAGAGGGATGTTAACACTGGAGTGCTGACAGCTAAGACACATATGAAACTCTGTCAGTATCATTTCTTCAGAATTTTTCTAGGCTCACTGATGGTGCCAGAAAGTTAAACTATCTTTGCTGAAGCTTATAGCTCTGGGGTGATCTATCAATGTAGAAGCAAGTCATGAAAAAAAATCCCTCCTCCTCTGCATGATCTGGCAAAGAAAGGAGAAGCAGCATGTAGTTGGAGATGGCTCTGATTCAGGAGAGAGAAAAAAACTGCATCCCTTTGCATAGCCTTAACTTTGAGTAATTTCCTGCATTAAAAGGTAAAGAAAATCTTTGTGATCTATAGGGTTGCCAGGGTAGCATGAGCACTGCAGTGCTAGGGGACAGCAGGACTGTGGGGACACCAAATATGGTGGTGGTGAGGGTGAGATCCAGAACCATGAATCAGTCCCCATACAATCACAAGCTATTTTTATTTTAAAATTGTTTTGCTGTTCTTGCTTGGTCTTCTCACTTTAGATCTCTCCCTGTGCCAAAGCTGCCCCATTTACAGAACACTCATCCATGCAAGAGCTGCCAGATGTACTCAACAGTAGTCCTGACTTTGTGTACCATCTGCTGTCAAGAAGGGATGCAGAGAGCTGCTTCCTTTGTCTCCTTCTGTCACCATGGTCCCATCAGTGTCTCCAGCTGATGTCCATCCAAAAAATCTCTGCATCTTTCCTCTGGAGGGGACCACCCCTGCATCCCACTCCCTGCACTTGGAGCTCTCTTCACAACCCTCATGACTCAAATCCCATTGCATCCATTTTTCCCAGTCTTCTTTGCCCTCTTCCTTGGCCATGCTGCTGGCAGAAACTGCTCTAGAGCTTGGAAGCTGCAGTGGGATTAAGTTATTTTGTCCTGTCCTTTTCTGTGTAATGAGAAGCTGTGAGCCAATTCTGGATCCAAGAGTAGCCAGCCAGCTTTTGCACATTTGCAGATACAGTTGATAGAAACTAAGTACATTTGAGATGATTTCAAGTTACCTTCTGAGAGACTGATATCCCCTAAAGGTGGTGCTAATATTCCCAATTAGTTTCTAAAACTTCCTACAATTACTATGGTCACAAATTAATTTTCAAGATGACCAGGCAACAGACTAAAAAAAAAAACACAAGTCTTGTGCTCCCTGACCTAAAGTCAAAGCCACTAAGGAATATGAGTGGATAATGGTTTGAGTTGCTTCTCCCACGTGCTTCATTGCTCTCCTCACCATAATTCTACAATTTATTTACACTCAGTAGCCCATGAGGTGAGAAATCAGCAGGCAGAACATGTATAACCTGAGGTTACCCAGCTCCACATTAAGTGCCATGTCAGGTAAGTCCCAAGGGCTCCTGGGTTCCATCAGGCACAAATGGGAAAAGCCCAAACATTTTCCCCCCTGTGCTGACTGCCCAGTCTGCTGACTGGGTGCTTAAGTGCTTTTGAGGAACAGACAAGAGTCACCATTCCACTGAGATTTTAGATCCTGCAAAGTTTAGAAGGTACCTCTAACTACTTCTCTAAAAAAAAAAAAAAAGATCCATTTTTCACACCATCCCACTTAAATTAGACCTTAATGCTCACAAAGGTGGTGAAGAGTTTGGAAAGTCACCAGGAACACCAGTCTGTCTCATAAAAAGATTTTGAAGAGATAGAAGGGAAAGTCTGTCTGGATTGCTGCAAACTACACTGCTTGAGGGATGAGGCTAGTGGGCTGTGCTGAGGGGAATATAATCAGACATTTAATTCTGCATAATGCAGCTTCAATCATCTGAAGTTATTTTCTCCTTTCCTACAGGATTCATGATTGAGGCTCTTGTAGAAAAAGAGTACTTTAAAGTAGATTATCTATTGCTTTGTAGGTCTTTTGCTGATAAAAAAAATTTTAATCACTCGTATTTAAAAATTGTTTTCTAAAAATGCTAATTGGGAAAAACATTCTTAATCCTTCCCCCATCTATCACCAACAGTCCAAAATCTATCATCTATAAAATAGTCTTCATGAAGCAAACATGTGCCACTAATGATCAACAGGAAGACAATAATTTCATACAGGTAGAGTACAACAGATTATGGCAGGGATTTGTTCTAAGAATGCTTAGGCTGGCAAACCATGCCTCAAACACCAGTAAAATCTCAGCAGCAGCCAGTCAGTCATCAAACCCACCTATCAAGTGCCTGTGAAGACAAGTTCAGGCCATTTTGTACAAATGCAACTGTTCCTTGTTTAACCTACATTAGTCATTCAGGGAGAAATAATCCTCGTATTTCATTGTGTAGTTGAACAAGAAAAAATCCATTTGATACAATTTTTTGATCTTCTCAATTTGTTCAGAGTTCAGCTGTCTGAGATACTCCAAGGTGATGTCCCCATTGGTTCTTTTCTCTGCACCATACCTCTTCAAGCTGGGGTAGTGCAGGTTCTCTGGTGCTCCAATGACCCTCAGAACGTGTTCAGAATCCAACCCAAGAGTTTCATACTTCCCCAGAATATCATAGTGAATGTTGCAAGGATCACAGAGGAGAAACATGGGTTTCCAGTGAATATCAAGAGTATTTGGTGGCTTTGCAATAATGAAGCTGACAAACTCCTGGAAACTGACTTTTTCAGAAGAATTCTTGTTTTTCCTGAACATTGCCCTGATCTCATTAGCAACAGTGACACTGTAGAAAGGCTCAGAATGCAGAAGTTTGTCTCTGTAGGCTGAAACCAGGCGTTCCAAGGGGTGTCTGGTGAACATCACTTTGGTGTAATTGTTAAGAAATTCCTTTTGGATGGCAGGAGGGTAAGACACCAGCTTTTTGATCAGTGAGGTCTGGTGGATGTGGTCATGCTCTATTTCAGAAGCTTCTGCATTCAGATCTGCTTGGAGGAGGAAAATAGTTCTCTTCCAGTTGGAGCAGCCTACCTTGGGCACCTCACAGTAGATAAATCTATGCTTGTGCTCCACAAAGAGTTGGTTTCCCACGTGAGAATCCAATTTTGTTCTTAATTTCAGAAGGTTGTTCTTCAGGCAGAGAGAAGCCAGTGTGCTTTTGCGACCATTTTGGATTGCCAGCCAATCCTCAGTGGGATTAGGAAATGCACCTGCAGCTAAGGAAGAAATTGAAGCCATTAGTGTGAAATAGACTTACAGAAGTCTATTTGGTTTTTTGTTGTTGATAATGTTTTGGTTTTTGGGGTTTTTTTTTTGGGGGGGGGGGGTGCAGTCACAGTACTCTATCTCCCTGCATACAAAAACTAATGAACATACTAAAATCATTTTTTTGTGTACTGTCATCAGACTCCACTATAGCAAACATGCAATAAACCATCTTGTTTACTGAAAAGTTTGTTAAAATGACAACAAACGTTTGTTTGTGAGCAATAACACTTTAAGCAAGATGGATGCTTTAGCACTTCTAATGTCAGCAGGTTTTTTCTAGTGCTCTCCCTCTCATACATAGCTACCATAACTATCACAGTGACAGGATCTTGGATATTTTCATGGTATTTTTTTATCACTCCACAGTTACTTCCTAACACATTTGGGAAAGGTGTCCCTGGTTCTAGAAAACTTTAAGTCTTTCCATAGGTAAATGTTTTACTTACCTGTGAGGTTTTTTTGTCTCTTACAGAAAAACCCAAAAAGAAATATTCCAAAAACAAAATTTGGCAGAAGGAAAACTAACACTTTCTGGTTCATATTATTACCACGGGAAGGAGGATGATGGGATCTCTAAAGTGGAAATCTGCTTTTCTGTCAATAAGGAAAGACAAGACAAGTTAGATTTTGTATGACTGATATAACAAAGATAACATGGCATTTTGTTGCAGAATTTATGATGGCAGAAAGATCTTTCAAGCCCTACAAATACAGGGCTTGAATTCAATAAGTTAAAGTTACTAAGTAAAAATTCTCCTAAGTAAAAGACCCACCACAATTATGCTGTTAAACCAGACTAATAATAATATGACCATTTCAAAGCATAACAAAATTCCCCTCTTTCTCAGAACAATGAACTGTTTATGGGCAAATACTCCACCATTTAAAGGTGGTGTTCCTGCCAAGCACAATCTCTGTCCTTTCATGTTGTGTAACAATAACCTCATTTAGGATTACAGAGATGGTTTTTTTTTAATAACTTTACTAGTTGGAGTCTGGGAGAATAAAGTTTTCTGTAACCTGCAACAGGTCTATCTGCAAGCTTATGATGCATTTGGGATGGGATTCTTTGCCCTGGAGCCTTCCACTTTGTACAAATAAATCCATATTCACTGCAGGAGAAACTCTCCTACATTCCATCAGAGAGTCCTAACTACTGACAGTAGAGGAATTCTCCCATTCTCTTTCTCCCAAAGATGATGCTGCATTGTATATACATTTGGTGATGCTGATGCTGCAGCATAAAGAGCCCCCAGCATGGTTCACTATGGCAGGAATCATACAGAAGCAGCAGAAGAAACAACAGAAGAGGAGATGCTCCATGGTTACAGATAAAAGGGGAGGAGGCCAATGCAGTCCAACATTCAATGTATTCCCTCTCCTCTGCTCACTCATTCCATCCTCTATATGCACCTTTTCCCAGGCAACTCTCAGCAAGACAAGAGGGCACAAGAGGTCTCAAGTTGTGCCAGGGGAGGTTTAGGTTGGACATTAGAAAGAATTTCTTTACGGAGAGGGTGATCAGACACTGGAATGGGCTGCCCAGGGAAGGGGTGGATTCTCCATCCCTGGAGATATTTCAAAAGAGCCTGGATGTGGCACTCAGTGCCATGGGCTGGGAACTGCAGTGGGAGTGGATCAAGGGTTGGACTTGATGATCTCTGAGGTCCCTTCCAACCCAGCCCATTCTAGGATTCTATGATCAGAGAGAGCACTCTGAACTCTTCCCTGTGCAGCTTTACTGTGTAGACCCATTAGAAAGTCCTACATCAGTGTGCTTTTAATCACTTTTTATTTGAAGTAGCAAAATTAAGTGCAAAACTCTAACTACTGGCAAACACGACATCCTATTTCTGTCCCATAAAGTCTGTACCATCAAAAAAGTAAAACAACTTTTTTTTTTCCTCTTCTGTTCTTTACTTTTTCACCCTGAACCTGCTGGCAATAAAACCATAATTGTCTGCATTTCTTGAGGATGTAACTTCAATATTTTGTTTTGATTTGTTTTATAAAGTTACAAGTCCAGTCTGGAAGTTATTTGTGGTGGATACACATAAACCCCAGGTGCCACAATGGAAACAGGAGTCCTGTGTGTTCTGAGACAGCATCAGAGGTGGCACCAGTTAAATTGCTGAAAATGTACTTGTACACAAGGCTGCTTCCTTTCAGGGTTGATGGGTGATTTTTATATCACACATCTTTACCAGAATATCTTCCAACTCATACAGAAAAGAGCATCACTGATTATGAAATCTCTCCCAGTGTAGACATGACCTGAGAACTGGAGAGCAATGACTCTTCACTATCCCTGACCTGTAAATGTCATTATGAACAAATCTGCAGCCACATACATCAACAATTTTCTTCTGTTGACATTGAACTGTTGCAATATTCATTCAAATGAGCGTTGTATTTTTACACACAGTGGCATTTAGCCAATACTTTTGCATTTTCTTGGTTGCTTAAGGCCATTATAAAGGCTACAAGAAAAAAATCCAGGTTATCTTCAGTCTCTAATCTTTTTGTTCACTGCACATCCCATCAATCATCCCAACACTGTGCAATGTGTTGACTTCCATGGCATCAGAGGCTGTTTTCACAGCCAGCTCAAGTCAGTCAGTCAGTTTGTTGACCTCGTGAGGTCTAAAGTTGAGTGATCCCTTTCTATTCTTTTTCAGAAGTGGTTTGAAGACACATTTTTACACAATAAACAATATGCAATTAAAATAAAAATGACACTAAATAATTCTGTACAGGGACTCTTTGTTAGAATATGCTTAGGAGAAAGAGGGTGGGCTTCATTTACCTTAAATTCTGTCACTTCAGGGCAGTTATTGTTATCATACCTGATCCAGGAATCAGAAAATTAACTAGATTAATCTACCCTATTTAGATACTTGTATCATATATGTTTGCTAATTAAATTACTGGTACATAATATAAGGTCTGCCATTAGACACACTTCATGATGAAACATGTCAGTGAGTCAACAGAGGGAAATGGAAGAGATTTGCCTCCTGGAGGGGAGAAGGTGTTTATGAGTCAAACTCCTTTTCTAAGACATTTGCATATTTGTGGAAGCAAAAGAATCCTTATTTAACTCAGGAGAGTGGTCAGACCATAAGGAGAGACAGAAGGAGATGCAAAGTGACAGGTTATATCTGTCTGGACCCTTTAAATAATAAAGGGATGCAGACTGGCTGAAGGAGCTGAAATATTCCATCAATCAATGAGATCAAAATGATGACTTGGAGAAGTTACCTGAAGTCTGAAGGCTTCTTCTGAGGATGGTTTCTGGTGAGAGAGCCCAATACAGAGTTCTGTGTAATGCAAGGTCTCCAACAATGAAAATCACTTAAGAGCAATCTGAGGAACAGGAGGAAAGAAAATTCTGAGAGCCATTTTGTCAGAACAGGGACAAGTCACCCCTGAAAAAAGGGGGGGGGGAAACCCAAAATAAAAGCCACCTTTTTGATACATTCAGTGTCATTCAACTCTTTTCACTTAAGAATTTTTCAAATGCTTTTACTTGTGTTCTCTATTGAATCAGTACTTGTATTTGAATTTTAACTCATCCTACCTTGAATTAAGTGTGATTTAAGGTAACTACAAGGCATTCCTTAGTCAAGGTGTGGTGAGCCAATTAACACAGCAACTCCATAATTAATAGTCTAGTTCTGCTCTAACCAAGGGGCAGCAGACTGGGCTCCTACAAGAAAGGTGGAAAGACAGTACCATAGGACTCAAAAAAAGCAGAAATGTCTTCTAATGAAAAGTAACACAGGAAAAGAGTCACAGATTTAAATGTTTCTTTAAAACTAACATAACCCCAAAGAGATGAGAAAATAATAAGAAGTAAATGTAGGTAATTAAGCTGCTTTGTTCTTATTATACATTGTTATTGGAGGTTTCCTGGGTTTTTTTTGTTTGTTTGTTTGTTTTAATGAAAAAAAAATCTTCTAGATTATAGTCTTTTACTGTTGTTTTTTCCTTGTTCTCCAGATACCACCATTATAGATCAACAATATGTAGCTATGTCTTGATATTTTTAACTATGTGTGTCTTCCTGGATTCTGCAGATTTCATCAGAAATCATTTTATGACTCTTTCTTGGACACTACTGAACACTAAACCAGGCAGTGGGATGAATGATCCTCATAGAACCTTTTCTTGCAGAACCCTCTCAGAAGGATTTCTGTCAAGTGATGATATTTCTTGAGGCTTGTCAGTTATTTAGTGTTTAATTCCTTCAGTGTGTCCAGTTGATTTGGTGGTTTTCTAGCCAAAACACATCACAATATCAAGTAAAACCTTTTTATACAATTCTAAATCCACTGAATCACTGTTATTACCTTAATCAACCAAACCCAAATAAAAATAGTATGTCTGTTGTATGAGATCCATTCTCTAGAACATAATCCAAAGTTTTTATGTGACAGTAAACAGAGCAATTGCTCAATCCAAGAGTGGCAGCAAACAGGGAACAGATTCTTGAAGAGAGCAATGTCCACTCAAGATCAGAAAAAAGACCTGAAGCTCTCATAAAATGAGAAGTATTCTGTTGAGTTCCACCCTTCTTTGCACTACTCATAATTATACCATGTCCCTCTACTAATCCATGCTTAATTCTTTTTTCTTCCCAATAAACACACTCCTCTTAACAAAAGCAAAAACGTTACATCACGTCGTTCATATGTTTTTTCTCAAATTTTCTGACTATAAAATGCTTTCTCTATCCATCTGTTTCCTTCAAGAAATTTATGACAATTTTCTACTTTTAATTACTTTCAACATGCCCCTTTTCTAAATGCTACACTGAGTATGGAGGCATCCTACTTGCACATCCCCTGTATGCCAGGTTAAATCATTTGACTCAGAAGAGCTCTGTATCTCGATGAGATTTTACTTTTTCAGGGCTCTCACAAAACTGGCTATGCCTCTCAGCTATCAGATTTTTTTTTTTCTGTGAAACTGCTTTCTTTGTTCATTCATTTCAGGCTTGCTTTCCCTCTGTGATGCTAGACCTTCTGCAACCATCCCATGAGCCTGCTAGCAGCCTGGACTTTGTGCATGCCATATGTAGCTACACCACAACCACTCACACTTAGCCAAACACCAGCTTTCATTTTGGAATGAGTCCCTTTCCCCCTGACCAAAACAAGGAGTGATATGGAACCTCTAGTACTCTTTCAGTTAGGGACTATTTTGACAATGTTTTGATGATAAAGTCATGTAAGTACACACTCCATTCAAATTCTCCTTCTTGCCACACTTATACACTCCCAGCACAGGCAAGGAAGGAGTAGACTGGATTGCCTTTAGCATTATCACTGGTACATTGTTTCATCCTTGAACTGTAGAACAATAATTTATAATACAGCATTCCCTAATCCTTCTCCTGAAACTGCTGAACCAATGCAATTGAAAAATCTGCAGTTTTAAAAGGGGTCCTTTAAAAAAATCAGTCTGAAAAAAACAGTATTTTGATACTTTTAAAAGCAATTAGATGCCCTGGAACTGGAAATGTTGAAGAATAATTATAATATGTCTTTCTGTATGGCACCTATTACCCAAGTACAGAAATACACACTCAAGTGTGTGTGTATATATGTACATACACCTCTGAACCATATGCCTGTATACATATACACACACACATACGTGTAGTTCAGAAACACATTAATATCAGTTAGACTGGCATATTATTTGCTCCAGGTAAACTAACTAAGTATATTGATAAGGATTTAAACTCTTCTGCTGATAAACTTACAAAGGTTTTTCTCAAGCTGATTTTTTGCCAAGGCAGATCTTGGTCACAGCTGAGCATTCTGGGTGATCCTCGCACCCTAATTGATGATAAAGTGGGACTTGCCAGATTAAAAGAACAAAATTACAACAATACATATTTGTGCTCCTGATATATTTGAAGCCAGAAGTGAAAAAAAAAGGTACCATTAGGTAGCTCAGTGGAAGGTATGGAAAATCTCTGGAAACAGATAACATTCTCTGTTGCTAAGCCTCATTCTGCACTTAAACTCTGTTAATCCCTTCAAAAAGACAACTGCCAGTGCATATACTGATATGTACATAGTGAGGAGGGGATGACACATAGAAACTCCCCAGGAACAGCCAGAATAAAAAAAACAAAGGGGAAAATCAAGCAGCTTCAATCATGCTGCTCTAACAGGGTGAATTTTGCTCACCCAAATCTACAGCCCCCTAACTCCACTGCAGATGGACAGGAGGGAGGGAGAGCCCAGAAACTGCAGTCTCAGCAGGCAAGCTGGACTGCTCCATGAAGTGGAAAAGAATTAGTGGTTAAGGAACCAGCAGACTGCAGACAGCCAAGGGCTAGAAGAACCTCTTGATATGGGTCATTTTGCTATTAAGAGTCAGGTTCTGACATCACCTTGCAGCAGCAAGAGCTAAAAGGTTTTATGCAGGACACAAGCTCAATTGGGAGAGAAGTTAAGAGCTGGACAGAGGCTGCTGAGGAAGATGGTAACAGGAGTGTCCTATAGAACAGCAGACTCACAGCAGTGAGGTGGGGACAAAGTCACAATTTCTAACCCAAGAACAAGCTAAAGCTCTTGTTCCCTGCAGTGGAACATACCAGCATCTGGTCTTGGCAACTGCAGTGCTACCTTCTTCATTGCCATCATTAAACTGCTTGTTATTCTCATTACACTGCATCTTCAGGCCTGTATTTTAGCTTCTATTTCTCTGTTTCATCCCATGACATTTCCCTGTCTTGCCCTCCAATGTCTTTCTTTACCTCTCATTTCTCATTCAGTATTAAACTTTACCTTCTGATCACTCATATTGCTCACCCTTGCTACCATTAGCCCCTGCTAACAAACAAATGGCCTTCTGCTTTCTCTTCCCCTTTTCAGAAGAAGTTTCTGAAGCACCTACAGAGCTATTACATTTTTCACCTAAAATCACTCCTTAAAAATCCCCCTTTTCAGGGATGCCAGCAGCAGTTAGGCTGCCAGTGTGCTAAAACTGCTACCAACCAGCACACAAAAGAGCAAGGGAAAGGAAGAGCCAATCTGGGGGTGAAAAGAACCAAAGTGAGGAGATAAAAAAAGAGTACATGGGAAAAAGCAGCAGAGTCTGAAAGAAAAAAAAAAAAACCAAAAAAAAAACCAGAGAGGCGGGGAGCAACAACCTGAGGAAAAGTGGCAGAGCTGGGGCCATGGGAAAGAGAAAGGTTGTGTAGGCTGCTGAAACAATGGTGTGGGAAAGGGAGGTGGAGAATGGGAGTGTCATTCGGTGAAGTAAAGACTGAGACTGAGAAGAAGAGGTTCAATTAAATGAGTACAGAAAGGAATACGCAAAACTATCCAATACATTACCACAGATATTTAAAGAGGAAAGCGACTAAACGTGCTGCAGTCACTGGAGCACTGGAACTCACCCCTTACTATGTGACCAACCATGTCTCTGCTTTTCCTCCTGTAGCTGTAGCCAAACAGGCCATGGGCTTGTGATTTTCTAAGTATCCTGTCTCTAAGTATTCCTGTCAGGGAGCAGAGAGGGACAGAAAAGAGAGCTGGGAGCCAAGGGCAATAATTACATGCCAGGGGCCTCACCAGCCAGGATCCACCACCAGCTGTGGAGGGTGAAGGCCTGGAGATGGTGGCCTGGCTAAGAGGGCAGATCCTCAGGCAGAGCCTCGGGGACATCGTCTGGCAGATGGGCCTGGCTGGGCTGTCCTGGGGGGAGAAGGACACCAGGAGGCTGACATGAGGTCCTGTGCTGTGGGCGAGGAGGGGGAAGCCCCAGGGGAGTGGTCAGGGATGGCTGGTGCCCTGTTAGTGCCTTCAGGGCCTGAAGGCCATGCCCTCTGGTAATGGGCTGAGGGGCCTTCTTACCTAAACACTGAATGTGTCAACAGGCTGCTGCAAGAACACTCACAGGAGAACAACGTTCACCAGCATGAGGATGTAGGGATGAGACTCTGAAGCTTGGAAACAAGGAAGAAAGGGAGCAAAGAAAAGTTTAGAACACCATTGTTGCTATATTGATAACTAGGTGTGTCTGGCTTTTCATGCGTCTTACAGTTCCCTCATATGTTTATCTTCTCAGTTACTGGTGCTAATAGCAATGTTCTTGCCATTCTTGCCACTCTGTGCACCTTCTTTCAACCCTGCATCCTTCATCTCCTTGTGTAAGCCTGATTCATTCATTCCTGCCATTGCTCACCAAACAGCACAGCCAGAACTGTCTGTAACAGCCCTGCTTGCTTGGTACACAGCCCCCAGGCAACCTCTTGGCTGCTGTTCACCTTGTTATATCCTTTTCATATTCCCTCCACTAGTACCCCCCTGCCAAAACTGATGACAGCCATGATCTCTCCTTCTCTTTTTACACTCCAGTGCCTGCAAAATCATAGAATCATAGAAAGGTTTGGGTTGGAAGGGACTTTAAAAGATCATCCAGTTCCAATCCCCCTGCATGGGCAGGGACACCTCCCACCAGAGCAGGCTGCTCAAAGCCCCATCCAACACTTCCAGGAAGGGGATATTCAAAGCTTCCTTGGGTGAGCTGTTCCAGTGTCTCACCACCCTCACAGTAAAGAATTTCTTCCTGATGTCTAACCTAAATGTACCCTCTTCTGCTTTGGAAATGTCACTTTATGTCCTGTCACTACATGCCCTTGCAAAAAGTTCCTCTCTGGCTTTCCTGTAGGCCCTCTTCGGGTATTGGAAGTCTCCTGTATTTGAAGTAGAGAGCTTTAAAGTCCCTTCAAACCCAAACCATTCTATGGTTCTATGAATCAGTTACATATAGGAATACCCAAAAGACCCACAAATCTGTTTTCCAGAGCCTGTTCAAGTACCCAGAAAATGGAGAATGGACAGAAAATGGAGGATGGACAATGAGAGTCTCTGAAAAGGTGGGTGCCCCCATAACATGGGGGGGGTTTGTGGCAGGCAAAGAACCCAGACTCTCTTCCTAAAACCTCTTGTCTGACATACTGCACACCTTTCCTCTTGTGCTGCAGGTAGTGAGGATCCTACTGCATAGCCATGGAACATTTCAAGAGCATATCCATCCTGTGAACTGCGTGTGTCAAGTTGTGTGGAATACCTTGTTTCTTTTTAAAAAAAGTGCTGCAAAACTACCAAAAAAAAAAAAAAAAAAAAAAAAAAGTACGTGTGTCATCATAACAACGTGCACAAAAATCATTGTCAGTGGTGAATCACTTAGCTCCCTTGACTGATCTTATGATACCAACTCTAGCAGAATAACCAGCAGTGGCAGCCTGTTGGTATTTCTGAACCAACCCAGCATCAACCAGGGTGAGACTCAAGCATAGGAGATGCCATTTCTACCACTGGAGCAGAACAGTCCTGAACACAGCTTCTCCCTGCCTCCCCAGCTCCCCCCATCACCATGACCTCTCTTCCACTCCCTCTGCCCTCAGTTCCACCTCTTTGCACCCCAGCAGCTCTCCAGCACTGAGCTCCCCTCCTCCTGGATATATGAACCCTTGTGCCAATGCCCCTAACCCCAGGTTTGACCCCTTTTCTTCTCCAGTCCCTGCTTCCACACAGGCAGAATTTCAACCCAGCAAATCCTCACCTCCAAAAGCCATCCTTGCATCGGCTCGCCGAGCAAATCCTGCTTTCCAGCTTCCCAAGTGCCCCATCGGATCTCACCCCGGTTCTGCTCTTCCCCCTGCACCAGCCAGGTCTTTTCTGCCTCCCTCCCACTGCCTGGCTCCTCCCTCAGTCTCCTCACTCAGACCCCCGCACCGAACACACTTCCGAGCCCAGCTCAGCACAGCTCTCTCTGCTTCTCCTTCCAAGCCTCCCACACAGCCCCGCAGCTTCTCGCTCTCAGCTCAATACTGAGCTAGTCCCAGACTCTGCATTTCAGCTCCTCTAGCTATTTTAGTGTCTCCCAAACTATACTGACACATTTTCCTTTCCTTCCCACATCGATTTTCACACTACTCATCAAGGAACTATTTCTTCCCGCAGATTTTGTTCTTTGGGCTTATTTTGCCAGTGATCCCCAGCACTTCCCCCCCCCCCAGAAAAATTGCTCATCCTTGCCATGTTATTTAAAATGGGGTGGTTTACTCCATCGTGCTACTTCAGTCCAGGAAAGGTTTCCCTGAGAAGGTACAAGAGGAATCCCTTTAACCTCATTTCTCAAATGCCTTTTCCAAAATGCAAAGGACCTGAACTTCTTAGAAGAAAGGTCACCAGAACCACTTAAGATGAGAAAAAAGAGCAGAGTTTCCAAAACACCCTGTATAAAAACAGTTTTGCTCAAAGGCTTTTAAAAATTATCCCGAGGCAGATACCTAGCATGGAAAATTTCAGCTTAAACAATATAAATTTGATTAAACCTCATGCAGCTGCAAACTGTATTGAAATGAGAAGAGTGAAGATGAATATTACCCTTTGCAAAGTCAGAAAGTGAACGAAAGCCTCTGTCTCTTTTTTTTCAGGCACCAGAATTCTTGTAGCATCAACTTTTAGCTGTATGTTAAACTGTGTTGTTCTTAACTGAGGAGAGCTGTAGTAAAGAAAAACTGTGTGCCAAAATAAACTCCTCTGTGGATTCACTTCATCATGGTGTGATTTCAAAACCTCAATAATGTCTCAGTTTATTTCTGGAGACATTTGATGACAATTTCTAAATATACACATGAAAAAACAACAGCTTTGTGACAAAGAAATCTCTGGAGACTTGACTATGCTATGAAAATCATGGTAACATCAAAAGCTACTGACAATCCAATTTTACTCACCAATCAGACAACCTCAGTGGAAATTTTCCATCCCTCTGAGTAATAGTAAATAGAAAATAAAGATTTGGAAATAGAAAGATCATTCCAAAGAGACACATTATCTTGACTGAATGCCTCAGACTGCAAAGGAATTAGGAGAGAGGCTTTTGTCTTCTTACCTGGATTTTAAGGCTGGGAAAAGTGTTTCTGCATCCACATAGGTATTTTCCCAGGAAAGTATCTGAAGCATTCTATATATACAGTATTTCCTTTAATTTTGATTAAATGCCCAGCTAAAAGATGCCAGTGTTTCCCTGTGAATTATTAGGTGAGCATCTCCTCGACCTGTGTGAAGTTGCACAGCAGAAGGAAATGTGCTGTGTCTGTCTCTGGGTGTAATGAGGAGCATTTAACCACTCCCTGTGTACAGTCTACAGCAACTACCAGAGCCTGCCAAGTGCTTCAGGAGCAGCCTGCCAAGAGGCTGCCTGCTAAGAAGCCAAGAAGGAGGATGGTTGGGAATATAAGGCTAAAGGTAATTTGGCTGAGAGTAGGTGTGATGTGATAATGTATCTTATTTTTAGGTGAGGAACAAGAGGAAAGATCGATTCAAGCCCAATGGTTGCTATCCAAGAAGATTCCAATAAACCCTGGGAACTGGAAGGTAAGTTCTCATGGGAAACATGGCTAAAGCAGAAGGAATTCAGTAGAGTTGGCAGTTCCCTAAAGAAATGATGTTTAGGGTACAAACACAAACAATCCCACACTGTAGGAGGATAGGAAGTATAATCAGAGATCAATCTGGCTAAGCAACACAGTCTTCAATGACCTGAAACACAAGAAGGAAAAGTACACGAAGTTGAAACCAGGTCAAGCTCCTAAGGACAAGTATAAAGGAATAGTACAGGATACTGAAACCAAGACAGAAAGGATAAAGCACAAGTATAACCACAAAAAAGCAACGGGCATAAGAGATGGCAAGAAAACAAATCTGTAAGGAAAATAAAACTTCACGATAGATCACTTGCAGAAGGTTGCAGTATGTTTCCCATCACTCTTCATAAAAGGGTGATCTGTAATTACATGACTAAACTCAGTAAGAAAGAATCCATCTGAAATAGGAAAAGTAAAGGTCTCGGATTAATTTGGAAATACTGCAGTTCACCTCATCCTCAAATGTGCCTTTAGAGCTGGTCTCCAGAAGAGCTCTCTATTAGTTCTTGACTGCACTAATTATGCCTTGACTGTGATGGGAACCTACACCCCTGTAGAGATACAGATTGCTATACAATAGGCAGCTAAATTTACATTAAATGAGTCCCGTGCATAGTGACAGCTGAGCCTGAGGAAATAAATGCACATGAGGATCCCTTGAGAACAGAGTGTCAGAAGTTATGTGAGAAATGTGTGAAAAGGTCAATACAGTGCTCATCTAAGAAATAAGGAAGAGGGATCTTTATATTTTTTTATGTAAAAAGAGAGCCAGGAAATGTAATTCAATACCTCAGGACCAATCTTGTGGAAATCTTTTTCCATTAGCTGTCCCCTAACTCTCTTGCAGCTCACTGATGATAAAAAGGTTGTTCAACTCTAACAAATATGTAAACAGAAAATGGGCTTATCTTACACATAGCATCCTGGTCATGAGCAGGAAGGGTATTTTATGAGGTAAGCTGGAGCTTCTGAACATGACTCATTACCTGCTGACAGTAATAGCAAGTAGATCACACAAAAAAGCTGTAGGTCTGATTCAGGACACAGTAGCTACCTCGAGTTCTGCATCAGCAGCTTGGTCTAAACTGTCTTTCAGCTCCTTTCACACCCTCATTTGTACCTCAAAACTAGGACTTTGCAGTCTGCAATACAGTTTGGTGTTTAGTTAGGGAGATGCAAATCAGACTGCATCACCAGACCACACTGACAGCCTAAAGATGAATGGCACTGGTACTCACCTTGCCAAAGAGAAGGGCAACACCCTAAGAACCAAGTCCACAGCACAAACCTGATGTGTTTAATACTTGTAAAGCCTAAAAGTGGTATGGTTTCTACTAAAAAATCCAAAAGTGCAAGAGGTTTTAGTGCTAAAGTTTCTGATTTTATGCTTTCTGCAGGAATAGCACTATGTCAGCTACTGTCCACTTAAACAGAAAGGAAGAAAAGCCCCAGAAATTCACTGGAAATTGCTCCCTAATACATTTGTTTGTTGTCTATGACTTACTCATCTTCTGATGGATGATGGACAGTTATCAACTGTTTTGGTAAATCACAATTTCATAAGCTTTTAAGACTGAGTAATTTCCATGTAATCTTTGTATTGCATCTTGTCAGGCAGAGCAACACCTCATCAGCTACAACCACAAGCACATCAGTTACACACATCTATGCATGGTAAACATGGAAAGGGTGAGTGACAGGAGGATGGAGCCAGGATCTTCTCAGGGATGTCCAATGATAGGACAAGGGGTAATGGGTGCAAGCTGGAGCACAGGAGGTTCTGCATAAATATAAGAAAAAGCTTTTTCATTGTCAGGGTGACAGAACACTGGAACAGGCTGCCCAGGGAGGTTGTGGAGACATTCAAAGCCCACCTGAATGCATTCCTGTGTGACCTACACTGGGTGAGCCTGCTCTGGCAGGGGGGTTGGGATAGGTAAGTTAAGCTACCAACCAAAAGAACCTTTACAGAAGTATGACTTACAGGCAAAAGTCACCAGTTTTGACTGGTATTAAGACAGCAATACCTAGAGAAGACTCAGAAGACCACTGTTCTCATCTAAATGTGTAACCAAAAGAAAATTCCCACAGAAGAGGCCTGAATTACAAAGCAGTGCTGCTGATAAAACAAACTGATCTTGATGGAGTGTGCTCGTGATTGGAGAACCTGAGCAGAAGCCTCCAACACAGCAGGATAAGAGACTTTGGTAAATAAGGGTATTTTGCTTCCTGTATCTTATGCTCACATGTTTACTAAAAGCATGGGGAAATATATTTATAGTACAGAAAAGGCATAAGCAGATCACAAAAAAAGGTGTTTTAACATGCTTACATTTGCAGATGTGAGAGAGATCATCAAATGCTGGTATTATTACAGAACATGATACAAACTGAAAAAAATCTTTTCGTCTCAGTCTTTAAAAAACTTAGCTGCTCAGGAAGAGCTTTTTTAGTTACTTTTTAAAAAAATTCTCTTCTATTTACACCTGTGTTGAGACAAGGAGAATGTAAAGCAAAGGATAAAAATGCCCAATTGTTTTCTATCGTGGTGTCCTGTATTTCACTGTACCACAGTTCCAGCAAAGCTGAAATGTCCTGCTTGCCATACACACAATCCCTGAAGAATTTAGTTGAAAATTTCCATCTCTTAAAAGACTTAACTTATTTAGAGAGATATAAAGCATTCAAAGATGGGTGTTTTTTCATTAATTTCTACTGCTGTTCCTGGAGAAACATTGGTACCTTCCTGGTTCCCATCACAGAGGTATGAGAGCTTGTTAGCAAAGTGAAGGAGAGCTTTAGTATGGGAAAGACATTCCTAGATCTAATGGGGCAAGAGACTTTTGTTATGTCCAGAAAAACTTACATCTGATTTAGTGACTGCCTGAAACTATATACATGAGTTTGGGTTAAAACACACTTTTCAGAAAAGCACCCAACCTTGATTAAAGTGTTCCTAATGATAAAGAATCCATCTTCAGTTCTTCTATCTTAACTCACCACTGCTTGTATCTTTCCTAATAAAAACTTTGACCTTTTTCCACACAGAATTTGCCCAAACTCAGTCACCAAGACCAGAATATTTTTAAACATTCTCCAGCCAGACTGAATGAGCTTCTGCCATCAAGAATTGTCTGCAAAGTACAAACAGAAGTTCTGGAGCTGGTGCCAGGAAAGAGCACATATCAGTAACACAGAGAAATATTCAGCTTCATTAAATGGGTGTTTGAAATGTAGTATTTTCCCAAAATGTAACACACAGGAGCCTAAAGGGTTGGCTTCATGCTCTCCTGTTGTATGGTGGCTTGTAGCAGGCATTAGTTTATCCTTTACCTCCAAAAATAGTGATCTAGAACAAAATACATTGATCTGGCCTTGGAAATAACAAATAATTTTTAGTTTCAGTTGCAAAAAGTAAATATCAAACTTGCACACTTTCAATCTGAGCAACTAAATTTGGGAAAGATCATAAGTATAAAACCTCCTACAATGGAAAAAAGTTGTCCAGCTTTTAAATTTAGGAGTATGTGTATACTTTATACATGGACAAACATTAACATCTTTACTCACATGGTTGTTCAGAAACATAATAATATCAGTTACATGCAAACTGCTGTATTATTTGTCCCAAGAAAACTAATAAAAATGGTGATACACATTTAACCCTAATGGAGATAAATTTGTAAGTGCAGGTATGTCTCAAACAAACATTTAGCAGGGAGAAATCTTGTTCACAGTCAAACGGGGTGATCTCCAGCACTTGATATGGGGATAAGATTTTAAAATTACAATAATATGCATTATATGCTACTGAGATGTTTGAGTGCTGAGGCAAATAGTTGAACTGGGGGGTTAGCTAATAAAAGACCAGCAAGACCTCTGGAAGCAGGTAACAGGATTAGAGTTTGGGCTTCATTCTCTGCATAAAGTCTCTTAACCTCTAGAAGGTTGATTTGCCACCCAGCTGTTCCATAACTCAAACCTTTTAAAATTTTATTATTTAAAAAAAGAATGCAAAAGAAAGTGCATTTGGGTGTATAATCACATTCTCTCAATAGTTAAAAACAAAACAAAACAAAAAACAAGAAAACAACCCCCCCCCCCCAAAAAAAAAAAAACAAACAAAAAAAAAAAAAAAAACAAAAAAAAAACCAAAACCCAAAAACCACCAAAAAAACAACCTCCCCCACAAACTGATGATGCTCTGATGAGGGTTTGAAGAGGTATTTTTCTCTCCTGACAGGGAAAAGGAGGGAAAATAACATACACTTGTTACACATAAAAAAAGCACTCTTCACTAGAAAACATAAAAACAACAGCAAATCTGTAGAGAAACCTCCACAATCCCACAGTCAATGTGGCTCAAAAAATTAAAACTCATTATTAGGTGATTGCCCTTTACATATCAGTTATTAGCACTGCCTCTTCTCAGGCCTTTATAAATGCAGTGTTAGGCTGCTGTGAGCACTAATTCAGGTGTGTGATGTCCCACACATCAACTACTTGCCTTTTGTCTTTACTGTATTCATCAGAAATTCAGCTCTCAGCTGTGAGGTTTTCAAACTGATACTTCTAAGAAAGTTCCTCTGAAGTCCAGGCACAGCAGTTCACTAAAGTAGATCGTTTCTTTTATCAAAGATATCAGATCTGTACAGTGTGAGCTACCTCTGGAAAAATGTATGCTCCATTTTCTTGTCCTGCCTCAATTACTTCTTTTAAGATCTGTTCTAAAGCTCTGCACATTGTTGATTCAGACTAATGGCCTGGATCAGCTTTACTGCCACTCCTGGTCCTTCTTTAAGACACATACAGTATCTGCTAGAAGAGTAATTGATATTCCTGTAAAACACATGAGCTGAAGCCATCCAGAGCTGCAGTGGATTTAGCATGGCCCATTCCCCATGTGCACTGAAAGAATTTATCAGCTGGGATCTGAGTATTTAACAATTATGCTAATAAGCAAGTTGCTGTTTTTCAAAGGTTTCTTCAGTCAAAGTAAAATCATTTTCCAAAAGCCTTGACAGTATTACGGCTGTTAAAAGAAAATTCATTATATTCTTTTATTCATTATAACTTTATTTCAGTGTGGGCAAAATGCCTGCATCCCCCAGACTGGCACTCAAACACTTGAAGTGTTTTGGCTGGCTTGGGAAGGAAAAAAAGAATGCATTCTTTCTTCTCACTTGAACTATTTAGTCTAATCATGAAGACTTGAATTTCTGATTTTCTGCTTTATTGATCTTCAAAACAGTTTGATGTGTTGGCTAACTCAGCAATTAATTCTGTTTGGGATAAAATCCCTGTACCTGAAATTCTGCTATTCCCAGTGTACACACACTAAAGGAATTGGGATATGCACCTGATATTTAGGGATATTTCTCTTCACCTGGAATTTTAATTTAGTCTTCTTTAGTAGAGGCTAAAATACGTGAATATGTTACCAAAAAGGAACAAAAGGCATTTTTCTTCATAGCCTCAAGAGAGGTAGAAGAGGGTAGGTCTGAGGATCTTAGAGCATTTATAATCTTCAAGTACTAACAGATGAAAGATACCAAAGACTCCAGCCTTGGCTGGTATAGGCAAAACTCTCCTTGACAGTGTTTCCTTTCTTTGGAGGAATTAACCCCCTGCATAGGGGGCAGTTGCAATCTGCAACCTAATTTCTCCTTGCTGTGTGCTGACAGAAACCAAAAGAGCATTAGCAATCAGTGCATTGTAACTGAACATCACAGATTTTCAAAAGAACATTTGTGGAATGTTTTGCTTGCTTACCCATACATAAACAGGATTTATGAATTGAAAAGTAGATGTATAAGCATCTTGTTCAAGCCTGGATATAGCAAACTTCCTAATATGACACCCTGAACAAACTTCCCAGACTTCTCAAAATTACCCAAAACTCCCTCTGAACTTCAGAAATTCATAACTAAATTTTGTTTCTGCCTTTCTGGATATTTATACCATAACCATATACACAGCCATTCACTTGTGCTACTTAATATATTCTTCTAAACATCCATTTGATAACCTCTTTCTACCTAAATAGCAATCTATTCCATTTAAGATTCCTCTAGTATATTCTTAATGCAATTAATACAGTTCCTCTAATAAAGAGGAGTTTATCTGCATTTCAGTAGGCACCCAAAACCTCATTCCCCCCAAAAGTCATACATTTTCCTGTAGCAAATAAACAGGTAGAGCAAGAAACTGTGCCAAACATACAGCAGGAAGTATCAGATAAGATTTCTCTTATGCTAGGGTTTGTTTCAGAGAAGAAACCAAGAATGATAAGTACAGCAAGTTTTTGATTCAAACCTTAAAGGCTGTTTTCAAACCTCCACATGGGGTCATTCAGTAAATCCTCTGTTTCACATTCTAACATTTTCTTAATGATTATGAATTTTTAATGTTTACTTGCAATTAGGGAGAAATAAATCTGTTCCTGTACCTTTTCTGTTCTGTATACATATTTATGTGTCCATGGGTGCTCCATTTCACTTGTACAGTTCACTTATACTTTGACATTTGTAATTGAAAAATTGTTCCTATTCTTTATTTGTCTACTTTTTCTCATGGGACAAAGCACTAGGAACATCCAACTTATTAAAGAAAGACCTTCCAAAAGGAAATTTCAAGACATTTTTACTGTCGTTATTCTACGGACTAAATTCTGAGATTTTGTAGTCAGAAATTTTAGTCAGAAATTTAGTCAGAAATTTTAAGTTCATGAAGTTTAAGATACAATTATCTTGGGGAACTACCAACACAATACAGAAGGGTTTCTCTGCAGTTCAAATAGCACTCTGGCAATTAGTGAACACCTGAATTACTTTCACAGACAACAATATTCTGACTCCTGATTTAGGTGAGAGCACATAGATTACTTCTTAATCTCCAGAAGCATCTACCAGTGTATGCAGAAATGGTTTAAAGTTTATCAGGGTAGTCTCACAATAATAATGTAAAACTGTCTTTGTTCAAAACACAGTATTTTCAGTGGCTTAGCTGATAAGTGAGACAAGTTTTACATTAAAGGTTTTCACTCTGTAGCTGTCATTATCATGTTTCTCAGGATTATTCATGGAAGAGGTAAAAAAACACACAATGATCCATTATTTCTACATGGGGTTGGTCATTTCTGGCAGTTTCCTGTTCCTTCCACAGACCTTTCTGGTGTACCTGAAAGACTTTTACATCCTATGGAACTCTTCTCAGTTTCCTATAATTACAAGCACTAGACTGCATGCCCAGAAGACACTGTTCTGCTGAAAAGTCCATATTATTCATTAATAGTTGGACATTTCTACTAAAAGGCTGAAAAAGTAATAAAGTTTGATGAAATTTCAGGGTTAGACAATCTAAGAAGCAGTTTTTTCCTCAATTTTTTTTTTTTCTGGAGTTTACTCTGTGGGCCATCATTCAGGAAATATTTTGTTTGCTGAGTCACATACTTAGAAATTATATGATGGCTTCTCTGGAATAGTGAAGCCACTTCTTGCTCTGCAATGGCATTGGGAAACCCTGAGATATAAAATATCCTCAAATATAAATCTGCAGTTGCAAAAGGGCAATTCCTTAGCTGTCACCAAAAAGCCAGTACAGTATGCTTCAAGTGACAAGGCACACAAGGCATAAATCTCATGACAAAGCCCAATCAAAGGTGTGACACATGACTTCCAGTCAGGTAAAATCTTAGCCCTCACACCATAACAGGAACAACCTCAACACAAGTAAAGAAAATGCAATTAAGACCAGGAAATGAGCTTATGTAAAGCAGAGCACATGAAGAAGCAGGAAGCAAAGTGTATTGGTATTGGCACAGATGTTCTCTCTGCTGTTTGGCTAAAGGAATAATATGGATGTTCATCTGAAACACCATCCACAGGAAAAGGAAAGAGCTATGAAACTAATGATAGATTCTCCAAAACTTAATACTCCAACTAGTTCTCACTAATTACAAAATTAATCTTATTTAATAAGAATCTCAGTATGCTGGATATTATAATCATGCTTTTTTCTAGATGCAATTTCCTCAGTCTAGATGGGCCAAGGGAACCATGTTCCATTGCAGAATAGTTGTAAAGTTGGCTACTGCCCCACAAACAAACCATGACTAAGACAAAATTCTAGTGTTACATTATTAGGGTACACACTGAAGGGTTTGCATAAAAATAATGAATATTGTATATAATATTCCTGCACTGCAATGTTTGAGGCAACAATCTGCTTATTCTTGTTGCAGCTGAAAACTGAGGGAAGGTCAGAGAAAAAGAATCTTAAGCTGTTTTCCAAACAAGAATAAAGGAAAGATTTGCTGAGATTCTTGTATATTTGGTTCAAGTTTGGACAAAGCCCTTCAGGAAAGACATTATCAAAGCACAGAGAACTCAGGAAAGAGGTGGAAATTGACATCCAAAAGCTATGACCTTAAAAAATAAATGTAAAAGCTGAGGTTAATAGGTTTAAAGAAGACTGAGATGAAATACAACTGTCTTCAATTATGTAAAAGGTACTTTTGCAAAGAAAGTACCATGGGAGATGATTTAGTGGTTACAGTGGTGTAGGACTGACAGCTGGACTTGATGGTCCTTGAAGGTCCTTTCCAACCATGATCATAGAATCATAGAACTGGCTGGGTTGGAAGGGACCTCAGAGATCATCAAGTCCAACCCTTGATCCACTCCCGCTGCAGTTCCCAGCCCATGGCACTGAGTGCCACATCCAGGCTCTTTTGAAATATCTCCAGGGATGGAGAATCCACTACTTCCCTGGGCAGCCCATTCCAATGTCTGATCACCCTCTCCAGAAAGAAATTCTTTCTCATGTCCAACCTAAACCTCCCCTGGCACAACTTGAGACCTCTTGTGCCCTCTTGTCTTGCTGAGAGTTCCCTGGGAAAAGAGCCCAACCCCCCCCTGGCTCCAACCTCCTTTCAGGGAGTTGGAGAGAGTGATGAGGTCTCCCCTGAGCCTCCTCTTCTCCAGCCTCAACACCCCCAGCTCCCTCAGCCCTTCCTCACAGGACTTGTGCTGGATCCCTTCCCAGCCTCCTTGCTCTTCTCTGGACCTGCTCCAGCACCTCAATCTCCTTCCTGAGCTGAGGGGCCCAGAACTGGACACAGGACTCAAGCTGTGGCCTCCCCAGGGCTGAGTACAGGGGCAGAATCCCTTCCCTGGACCTGCTGGCCACGCTGTTCCTGAGCCAGCCCAGGATGCCATTGGCCTTCTTGGCCACCTGGGCAATGATGATTCTGTGAAATGGAAATAATCTCCTGTGTGGGGAAAGAATGGGAAACAACATGTCTGTACAGCAAGGAACTTCAGTTAGATATTAGAAATAAAATTATAGTGATAATGTTGAGAACCCCCTGTAGGAGACTGTTCAAGCAGGCTGCAGATTCTTTGCCTATGGGGCTGGGGGTTCTATGGTTGATCTGCAGGGCCTCCTGCCCTATTTTCCTGTGATTTGGTTTTCTTGGTTCTCAGTGCTTCTTCTCCACTAGGACCAGAGTTAATTAGATCCAGCCCTCTACATCAGAGGGTCAGCTCTGCTTTTCAGTTTCCTGGGGGAGAAAAGTTCTCTCTGTCTTGCAGAGCGTGCTGGTCTCAGCCCCAGCCTACACAGCCCTGGAGCTGCCTCAGGAGGACCATCCACACACAAAGGAGATTTGTTCTGCCCTGGTAACCTACAGCAGGGACCAAAATTCTGTTCTGTGGTGGAAGGTTTATGGACACCCTCACACACACCACGTTTGCTGCTTTTTCATGCTTGATGGTGAATACCACACAGTGTGCAGATCAGTGGCCAGGGACAGACAAGGACAATTTCATCCTTGGTGCAAATAAAAGCTAGAAAAATGCTTCCAAAAACCTGGAGCACAGACAGTAAACTCTCAGAAGAATACAGATTTACTGTACTTTTTTTCCAGTTCTATAGGCATTTCTCAATCAAATCAGGAGGCATAACTATGTCAAGATCCTGTGATTAATAGAGATGTGAATACACCAGCAAGTGTGTATTTTACAAGAGATGAAGAAAATGCATTTCTCACCTGCTACCATCGTTTGAACAGCAGGAACCAGGAGGGCTTTCGGACTAGCAGGGGGGCGGAACACAAAGGGAGGGATCTTTTCCCTCCCATTTCCTGCCAAACTCCATAAAGGATCAGAAAGTCAGCAGCTCCTCCCTCTTTTTTCTCCCACTGCGTGCTGAGTGTGCTGCTGTTTGGTACCCCCAGCTCATGGGGAAACATACGCTGTGTGTGTATATATACATAAATATATATAGGTGTGTGTGTGTGTTTGTATCCTTTGTTACTTTATCCTTTATGTTATTACCTTTCCCTTTAGTAAAAATCTTTATCCAGTTCTTTCCAGTATCCAACTTAAGGTCCTTTGACCTTTTATCTTCCCTTGGTGGGAATAAAGAGGAATTATCTCATTGGGTTTGTGGCCCTCCCAAACTGCTAAGCTGTGACAGCTGGGCAGAAGATTTGGGACATGCAAGATATGAATGCCACGGAAAAAGGGATAAATACCCTGTAACTGCCTTGCATGGACCCCTGTAGACTCCAGAGGAAGCTAAGCCTGAGTCCACCCTGCTGAAGTTAAAGTAATGAACAATTTGATTTCTCTTGTCGCTAAGAAATCAGAGCACTGAAATTTCCAGAGCAAAGGGAGGAGAGTTTTTACAGAAATGTATGGATGGGGTTCAGCTTTTAAAAGTTCAATCAGCTCTGATTCAACTGCAGTAATTAAAATAGTGCTGGCAATTGCCAGTCTGGTAACTTTAGAAAGCTTCTGACAGTTCTCTACTCGCTGTGACAGAAGCAAGAATGCTGCTGTCAGAAATTAGTGTCATCTTTTATTCCCTCATTTATTTAGTATGAATACAGCATAGGTGAGCAAATTTTATCTACCCATGTTATGGTATGAGGAAGCACAGCCTAATTTTATGGTATCAGTATAAGGACCTAGATAGAGGGTGTTTAGTATCCCCAGGGATCCAGAAGGCAGAACAGAGTCAATATTCCCTCTCATTTCCAGCCACACTCAATTGGAATTGGGTTGTGTATGTATTTGTATATTTTTTCATTATTATCCCATGGTTTACTATTACTCCCTTCTTCTATTAAATCTGTTCTAGTTTTAACTTCCAACCAAGAAGACCCACAAAACTGGTTCATTGTTTTTTTTTTTAAGAACAAGCCTCTTCATTGCCTCAACTATATCTCCATTTTTTGTCTAAAAAGAGAACAAACTCTCCTGATAAATCTCTTTGTTTGGAATATTGTGTTCTCTGCTCACTTGTTGCCATTGTGCTGAGACCTAATCAAAGACAATCACAAAAACAAAAAAATAAGAGTTGGTCTGAAGGGTCCTCTGAAAGTCATCTGGTCCATCCACACACACACTCAAAATGGGACAGTTATCCAGAGCACATAATCCACAGCTTTGTCAAGTGTTGAAAAACTGAAGCACAGTGAGTTAGAAGGTACCACGTAAAGTATTACTACAGCTTGTAAAGTGTTTGTGTTCATACACTGGGAACATTTCACTGAGCTGTATGAATGGTAAGGGGACAAAAGCCCAGGGACACTTCTTGTGAGCCCACGTATTTCTACTCTCAAAGCTTTATAATGCAACATAAGGGTGCTTAAAGACAGCTGAGGAAAATATCTTTGTTTCTCTTTTGCAATATAAATTGACCATTTCCATCAGCTTTATGTTTGTCATTGATTTGACAAAGTCCCAGAACAAACTGGTTCATTCACCACAAATCTGATGTGAACAACAAAATATATTAATATTAGAAATATTAAACAATAGATATCTTTGGTTCATAACAAAATTTTCATCTAAACAATTGTTCCAGGTGTTAAAGCCTCAGGAAGGGTCACAGATGTTTCACTGCCAGTAGAAGTGTTAGCTGGGAAAACTGGGGAAGGGGGATGGGAGTGAAACTGAAGATAGGGCTGTCATCTGGAGGATTCAGAAAAACAAAAGAGAACTTCTCCCTGAGACTCAGAATAAGTTATCTCCTTGAGAAGGGATCAGTGCACTCACTAGATTCAGGCAAGTTCACAGAGATTTGGCCAGAGAATGGTTTGCACTGGAAGAGACCTTTAGAGGTCTCTTCAAACCCCCTGCAATGAAGGGTGAGCTAAGGAAATCTGATAACTCTCAGCAAGACAAGAGGGCACAAGAGGTCTCAAGTTGTGCCAGGGGAGGTTTAGGTTGGACATTAGAAAGAATTTCTTTCTGGAGAGGGTGATCAGACACTGGAATGGGCTGCCCAGGGAAGGGGTGGATTCTCCATCCCTGGAGATATTTCAAAAGAGCCTGGATGTGGCACTCAGTGCCATGGGCTGGGAACTGCAGCGGGAGTGGATCAAGGGTTGGACTTGATGAGCTCTGAGGTCCCTTCCAACCCAGCCCATTCTATGATTCTATGAATCTTTCTGATTAAATTAAATTTCTGATAAATCTTTCTGACCCTCATACACAAATGAAGTAGAGCACCCATATAATTTCTGGTAACAGTCATTCAGGCCTTTGCTCCTTACCATCTCCACCTGGCCCCACATGAGAGGACAGGTTTTTCCTAGACACATAACCTCAGCAAGTCTCTGTCCTTTCCTTAATGTCAGCATAGCCATTATGTCCATTTCAGAGGCAGGGGGATATCTGCATATCTGACTCTCCTGGGACATTTTCCATAGCCTTTTGATGTACAAACTGATGGGTTAAATCAACTTGTATTTACACTGTGCATTGCCAGCTCTTAGGGTCAGCTATGCTGACTGGTTTTCATCCAGCATGTCTTCATGCCTTTCCTCTGCTTTGTAGTAAAACTAAGTTTACCAACAGCTTTCTGATGTTAACTCAGAACAATCCCATACAATACAGCCATGCTGCAACCTGTTCTCAGATTCCACTCTACGTTTACAACTTGCATTTTTGGTAATTAGGAAGGAGATTTGTATGAAGGCAGCCACCTTAACTACATCCTGCCAAGAGTGATACAGTTTTATCACCTTACACTGCACTGAAAACGTAGGCTAACAGCCCAGGCCTGTCAGCACTTACTGAACAAGTAAACTCTCTCTGGTTTGTGCCAAGGAGCCCAGCTCACCCTGACCACTGCCACAGCCAGGGAGTGCCCCTCGACTACTCTGCAGCTGATTTTTATGCTTAAGGTGGCCTTTACTCATCAGTTTTTTGCTTGCTTTTTTGCAGGAGGAGCAAGCCACCATGCCACAGCATCCTCATCTAAGGAAGCTTCAGTCTTGTGGAAAAGCTGCTTTGGACCACGTGCTGCACCTCTAAGGAGTGGATGGGATCAGCAGGAAGATGTGAGATGGCCCACATGGAGTCTGATTTTGCTGCACTCATTGCCATAAACCCACTGGAGACAGAGAGTGGAAATGGCAAAATCTAGAGCCAGGGACTGACTCCTGGTGGGAAAAGAGCAGCAACTTCTTGAAGCATTAGCCAGAACTCCTGAGGGAAACTGGCAATGACATGAGGATGGAGCTTTCTGGGGAAAAGGGAAGGCAGGCTGATTGTTAGGAAAAGGCAGGCTAATATAATTTGCATTATCATTTATACATATAGATAAGTATTATAAATTATTATAAAATGATTATAAAAATATAAATTATTCTAAATTTTATATATATATATTGTTTACATATATTTGCACATATCTATTTTGCACTGCCCTAGATGCCAGCATGTTGTGGGGAGGAGGGAGTGCAAGAATCCCTTCAAAGAGATGCAGAGAAGGTTTCCCCTCCTTATCCCCAAAAGTTTCACAAAAATTTTTCTGCCAGATGGAAGACTCCAACCTTTGCAGAAGAGCAGGGAGGGTGTGCAAACTCTGTGTAGTCAAATACATGAGCCACTGCCTGAGAAACTGGGGAAGAAGAAAGTTTATGATTTTGTTTAAAGGTATTCTCCTATTTTAATTAAGTATATATGAAATAATAAAACAGGAAAGGCCAGGCTTTTGCCTACAGCTTGGCAAGAATGTACTTGAGGACCTGAAGATTTAAAACCATGGAATTTATCTGTGTATAACTGTTAGACTTATCTTCATGTGTCTGAAAAGCACTGAGTAACTCTCTGGGTCTGCAACAGTCCTCACAATGTGTTTGGCAGAAGGTCCTGAGCATCCTTGCAGTGCTGCAGTGACTGCTGTGTTGATGTTAAAGGGTTTGGTTTCCCATTAAATGCTCACGAGCCCTTGTTCTCTCTTCTGTGGACTGAGTTAATAACTTTTGAAAAGCAACCTTCCCAACAAGATTTCATATCTGCTGTTGGAGTTTTAATCTCATTTGCTGGAGAAAGTTAAACAGTGAAAGGAAACAATCATACTGCTGTGCCATACTTACTTTCTTTTCATTCAGCTCCTAGCAGACCTTGAGTTAATCCTCTGAAGTGTTCAGTTTCCAATTCAAATTTAAAATCTCTCTTTTGTTGTTTTTTTTTCTTGTCTTGTTTGTTCAGTGACTCACTCCCACTGCTTTACTGGAAAAGAGGAGAGTATGAGGAGCTATGCCAGAAATAACACGTTCACCACACTGCTACAATCAATACACATGGATAAACTAATTAGACAAACACAATATAATCTTAAACTCTGTTTCTCTTCATTATTTTCTGTATAAATTATGGCACCCTCTAGTCCGTCACATCAAAACCTCTGAACTCTGAATCAAAAACTTGGAATTTTAACAGAGGATTAAAAGACTGTAGAAGTGAAGAAGGAGCTTATAACAGACTGAGGGACTGATAGAAACTCAGTATACCTTGCTTGCACTGTCTCACAGGTGTGGCTGTTCTGGGTTGATCATTCCAGTTTCAGAAAGGGACAAAGGGACAATTACCATTTCAACTCTGTGTTCTATTAAAAAAAAAAAAAAAAAAAAAAAAAAAAAAAAAAAAAAAGATTACATAAGGCATTTTCAAACATCATTTCATGACTCTCCAGCTCCCAGTACTTGCTTTCTACAATGTTTGGCTCACTGCTGTCCCTCAAAGATGTCAAATTCTAACAGCCTGTCCTGTATTTTACTGTAAAATCTCATACTTCTCTTTTTTTCCCCCTTTCTCCTTTTTGTGAAGGAATTCAAATGTACTCTGTTCCTTTTATATACCTGATCACATTCAATAATGAACTCACAGGAACTTGAAGAAAAATTGGAAAAGCCTCCAGTCTTACCCACCTTGTTTGCCACTGCCTCAAGTCTCCTGTTTTCTAGAACATCTTCAGTTTTATTTTTCCCAAGTAACAATATTCACATTTTTAATACTGCACATTGTATTGTAAGGACGTCCAGTTCTCAGCTTTTTGTTGAAAACTTCCTAATTTCAAATATTTTAATCTGTGCTAACTAAGAGGTTGGGCTTCAATCTTTAGTATTATAAAATGTCTGTATTTTTTACACAGGAATACTGGACTGTGGATACTCTGTATTCAATAG
Organism: Heliangelus exortis; assembly: GCF_036169615.1. Taxonomy (NCBI): domain Eukaryota; kingdom Metazoa; phylum Chordata; class Aves; order Apodiformes; family Trochilidae; genus Heliangelus; species Heliangelus exortis. Next base: position 37,845,933 of record NC_092426.1, read on the forward strand.
AAAAATGGGTACAGTCACATCCTTCTGCAAAATGTTTGACTTCTAATAATCAAATTGGGTACTGTTTAAAAGCAGTGATCACACTGAGTTTGGCATCACAGACCTACCAGTTACTACTTATAGGTTGTTTTTCAAAAATGAGGTTACAAATATAAAAAAATTTGTTCAATACATTGAAAAAATCCAACCTGGAACTAATGCAAACTGGGGCAAAATTTCTCTCAAGCACATGCAAGAAACTCTGGGCCATTTTCAAACACAGATCTTAAGATTCTACAGTTACCATTACAAACTTTTCTTGGCCATGTCTTTATTATTTTTTTACATTTCACATTCTTTGATGTACTTGTATATATACATTCATAGCCTCTCCCAACATGTTTACTCATTTTTTTGTAAGGACTTAAACTGTATTTCTTCCTGGAAACTGAGTAAGCTTTGTTACCTGATTTACTTTTCTTTTGAGGCCAACAGTGCACAGTTTTAACCACTTTTATTTTGCATTTGTCCCTGGAGCTAAAAGCTATGCAAGGTTTTACAACTTGATTTTCTGTATGAACTATGCCATTTAACAGGCTTTTCTTTGCTGTTCTATGTATCAAATTCCTCTTTATGTTTTTACTAAAGAAACATTCATAGAATTTTTTTTTTTTATTTTTTTTTTTTGGCAGTACAACTACATCTTACACTACAGCAATTTTCTTCTCACACCTTTAAAATATTTCTAGGTTGGTCATCATGTCTGTGAGTACATGTCTACCTAAGGTACACTTCCTCCTAACAAGCTCTGGCATGTTTACAAGCACAGGATAAATACTTTCTTCTTTAGAACAATTGTAAGCTATTTATTTCCAAGATTTTCCTTTATCTTTGCTTTTAAAATCACTTGTGCCTGGGGACTTATTTCTGTGCAGTACATTATGAATCATGTTGAACAAGGCTAAATTTTTCTCATTTTTTTCTTTCTGCACATGAACACCTCACTGCCTGATAAATGTGTATTAAGATTTCAGCCAGTAAGATGTTCCAGTCTCTTGGCACAGCTCTCCTATTAATGTCTGAAAAATAATTATTTAACGTTGTACAAAATACATTTATTTAGTTTCTTGGGAAGCATTTTCAGTCCTCATCTTTGGGATTTTGAGAAATAGGTTTGCAGCCCTATACCTGCTCCCCACTGATGCATTCTGCCTGCCTTTTGCAGACTCCTCCTTTGACCTTTTAACTTCCATTCTTCTCATTCTTCATTTCAGTGCTTATTTCATACCATGCAGCATTCCGTTCCAACCCTTGGCACTTTGTTGGTTTTATTTTGCATCCTGGTGTAGTTTTATTGCTGTTTTCTAATTTTAACTTGGGAAATTCCACCTATATTTCCTTCAGGTTTGGACATCAACATCCTATTGAAAGATGCCCTTGGATCAGATAGCCTCTCCCAACATGTTTTACTCATTTTTTTTGTAAGGACTTAAACTGTATTTCTTCCTGGAAATTGAGTGAGCTTTGGTACCTGATTTACTTTTCTTAAACTTCCTTGTGTTTTTGACAGATGTCTGGCCTCTGATCAGCAACTTTTTTAATAGCTGTTTTGCTTCCCTTTCAGGTGGCTCTCTGGGCACCCAGGATGAGACACAACTTGCACCTGAGCATCTCCAGTTTGCATGCTGCAGCTGCTGTGTTTCAAGCACTCAGGGTTTTCAGGTCTTTGCCTTCATGCACAAGCTCTTGTGCAGGTTCTTGACACACTTTTCCCCCATGATGGTACAAAGAGGATGCTCCTGGTAGCAGGGAGTGCTCCCCTGTGGTAGCTGGAATGAAATCAGAGTTGGCGGCTTAGAATTAAGAGGTACCCTTAATAAATAAATAAATTAAAAAATCAGATTCCTTGTCAGGAAGTGTCTCTCTGCCGCTTTCTCCAAGGTTTCCTCTTGGCAGGGCAGGCAGGAGGGCCTGGCAGCAGTGATGGCATCAGAGTGATGAAGCAACCATGGGAGTACAGGACGTGCTCCCTGAATAGACAAAGGACTTTCCCCTGCAGGGCTGCAAGGTGGGCACTGCTCAGCAGCACTTAGCCCAGAGTAAACAGAGGCTAAGAGACTGCAGATTGTAATAATAACAAATCTGGTTGTCACAGCATTTTAACACCAGGATTTCAGCTTCTCCTGGATGAAATAAGTGTTTCTGTAACACCACCTTCCTTCTTTCTGCATGAAGTTATTCACCAGTTTAAACCTCTTACTGTCAGCCTGAACAAGAGATTATTTTGTATCTACAAGGACAGATTTCTGTAGAGGATGGGCAAAGCCTTATTTATTTCTCAGTTTTCTGTGACATTCGCATTGTGTCAGAAATATTCAGTCCTAATGCATTTAATGTTTTCATTAAGACCATGGGGTGAAGCTGAAAGTAAGTTCAGGTGGAGAGAGAGAGAGAGAGAAAGCAGGAGAGAGAAAGATGATGAAACAACCACTGTGGCAGATACCATTGTTTGACAACTTGAGAACTGTATGACCTTTTAAGGTTATTGAGAAATATTAATAAACGTGAACATAGTGAACCATTTCTTGTCTCTGAAAGCTTATTGTGTGGTTCAGGTTTTTTGGAAGAGACTTTTGTAACATTTGTTTGTGTCAAAGATAAAAGACAATTCCTCCTAGCTACCTTTACTTAGCACCAGTGCACACATTGTGTGGTCTTTCTCATAGAGCATGAAAAGAAACAGCAACTCCAGTGAGCATAAATATTCAAGGACAGAATAGAGTTCCCTGTCCCTATCATACATTCTTAAAATAAACCAGTTTTGGTTTTCCAGGAGGCACAAGCAGTTCTGCAGAACTACTCTAGAGGTTGGAACTGAAAGTTATGTGAATTACGACAGGGAAAGGAGTTGCCAGCAGCCCTGAGAGGGAGTGATGGGCAAGGCTGGCAAGTGAAGCTCTCAGGAAGATGTGACTGAAAGGGAACACAAAATTGACAAAACAGGGTTAAATAAAGTCACCTCAGCTGCTCGCAAGGAAGAGCCTGCAAGGCACCACGATGGGAGAACCCACCAGGATGCCAGTGTGTCCCTGTGAAGTGTGCACACATTCGTGCACACAGTGTGGGGAATAAACATGAGGAATTAGAGATCTGTGTGCAGTTTGTCCTGGTTTGGGCCAGGATAAAGGTGATTTTCTGTCTTGTACTTTTGCTGTCAGCTCAGTCTCTTGTAAGTAGCTGCACTTGCTGAAATTAACAGCAAGTTTCTCAGTCAGTGTCTGCTCCTAGGACTGATCCCACTCCATGTTTATAGTTACTGCTAGAGACTGGTGTGCAGAGCCAAGGGCACTGCTCCGCTCTGAGGAACATTTTACCCTCCAGAAGGAATAAAGAGGTCCCACCTGCAGCCTCCTTTGGGGAGGAACAGACAAGAGAGATGCCAGAATTGACCAAACAGAGGATTCCATCCCATACACCTCATACTCAGGATAAATCTGAGGGATCACAAGGGTCAAGCCAGTTTCCTGCTTCCTGCCTTTCCTGCCTTCCTGGTTTCCTTCCTTCTTCACCCATTCCCTGTTTCCTTCAGCATCCTGGAAGGATTCCATCCATTCCTCTGCCTGTGCTCCTGATCCATCCCAGCCCATATCTGTGTGTTCCTGCCTCCAGCTCCCAACTGCTGCTGACTCCAGGATTCCAGCCTGGACTTTCCCAGGGCTGCCCTGCAGCCTCGGGGGTGACGTGAGAGTTATTGGGGGAAAGGGGGGGGAGGAATGTGGGATCAATTTTCCTGTATATTTGTATATATTTTGTAATTTTTCCTATTTATCATTACTGTTTCACTAAAGTTGTGTAGTTTAGTTTCCAACCCATCAGTCTCTCTCCCTTATTCCCTCTCCTTTCTTTATCAGGGAGGAGAGAGAGATTAATAGGGAGCAGCTGTTACTGGGTTTAATTGCCAGGACAGTGTTAAACTCTGACACAGTTGAAGGGCTGGGACCTTTTGGGGATCATGGAGATGTGGTGGGATGGCCCATGTGGTGGAGTGCTCCAACAGAGAGGTGCAGGCTGTCAGGAAGGACAGGCTGGGAAGACCAGGAGTCTGTGTGACAGAACATCTTGAGAACATGGAGCTTTGCCCCAGCATGGATGATGAGCCAAGTGACAGCCTTTGGGTAAGGATTATAGAGCTGACCAATAAATAGGGATGAAAGCAACTGCTATGGGTCACCTGAGCAGGAAGAACAAGTGAATGAAAACATCCATGGACAACTAGAAGTAGGTAGGAATTCTCAGCCCTTTCTTGGGTGACTTCAAGCCCCCTGATAAATGCCAGAGGAATAACACAGCAGGGCATAAGCAACCCAGGAGATTCCTGAAGAACCTTGGTGACAAATTCCTGACCAAAGTGGCAGTGGAGTTAAAGACAGGTGCTGTGCTAGCCCCGTGTGCTGGTTTTGGCTGGGATAGAGTTAATTTTCTTCACAGTAGCTAGGGATGAGGCTATGTATTGGGTTTTTGTTGGAAACAGTATAGATAAAGCAGAGATGTTTTTGCTATTGCTGAGCAGTCCCTTCCAACCTCAGCCATGCTGTGGTTCTGTGATTATACAAGAAGGACTCTAATAGCTGACTGAAGATGGGTGTTAACTGGGGAGCTCAGCTTTCATGCAATAAAACAGCCAAAAAATAAGTAAATTACAAATTTCACTGGGTAAGTCCTTCTAAACTGCCATCCTGTAAAGTCTAGAGATACAATGGGCAATTAACTGCTTTTCTTCATTACAGGAGCAATCTCATAGCTCTGATCATTAAGAGTTTAATGACAGCTCTAACTGCTTCATAGATTTAGTGGAAGTATTAAGGTACTACTGAAAAATAGCACCTGGAGGTTGAATGGACAGTACTGCCTTCCAAGAAAAGAAAAACCACAGTGAGACTTTGTTACTGCATTGGACAATGTCCTCTGTCTACACAAAGGTGCCTGTTCAGGATGCTGAAAGCAGGGATGAACATAAAAGAGCAATGATTTAAGACAAAACTTTTTATTGAAGACCTACAATTAATGCAAGGAAGCTTCAATTCATCCCTGTCTTAGCTACTGAAAGGAAAAGACTGAATGAAAAAAAGACCATGTGCTCCTTATCATTTCGAAGTGGAAAAATTAAGTGATGCAGGGAGAGGAAAAGATTATTTAAAAAGTTGTAAAAGAACAACGAAAATTCATGGTTTCTCCCATTTTTTATGGGAGTCTGTAGACCCCCACCCCAGCCTAAAACATGGTTATCCTTTTAACAGCCTGCTGGAAAAGTTTGTCAGTGACTTGCAGCCCAAAATCAGACTGCAGGGGCTGGTGTGAGCACTGCAGGCAACACCACCAGCAGCTGGCACTGAACGTGGGCTCAAAAATGGGAAAAAAAAAAATAAAATCACTTCTGCTCTCTCCCTCTGGGTGGCTGCAGTCCCTGCTGCCCTGGGCAAAGCTGTGGGAGAAGGCTGAGCCTGGTGAGCTGGGAGGTGAAGAGGAGAAAGGGGACACCTGGCTGGGGGTGGCAGGAAGAAGGATTGGAGCTCTGCAGAGGAAACAGAAGGATGATTCAGGAGCTTTGAGAGTGTTCACACAAAGCATCTCTGAAACCTGAGAAGCAGCATAGGAGAAGGCATGAAGGAGCTTGTCTGAAAGACATTTAAGTTTAGATTAGACACAGGCATCTCGTTAATGATGAAAGGTAATTAGTAGGGTTGGGTGTAAACAGCAGAGACCCACGAAAATGAAGGCATATAGCCAATGTTTGATGTAATTAGAAAAATATATGCCAGAAAAGGGATTAAAGTAGTGGATCATGTTGTCATCCCAACTGCAAGAAGTTATAGGACAAGTCCTCAGTAGAGTTATCTTGTAATTAATTTAAGAAAGAGGGCAATGTCATGGGGACAGCATCTTACAGGCTCTATAAAATTTATCCAGCATCTTGTCTCAGGACAGCACAGCTCAGCCAGCTGAGTCCTGGCAGCAGAGTAGATTGTAAGCACAGCTACCTGCTAGAGGTATGATGCTCATTCCCCCATAGCAGTAAAAAACCCAGCACTCAAAAAACCTCTCAGCAAAGAGTACCTGTCTGTAGCCAGCCAGCTTAGAGGGGTGATGGCTGTGCACATGCTCTGCTCCTGTGGTAGTTTGCTTGCTTGATCCAAAGAAGATGTCAAGGCTTTGAAAAGTATCACAGTATTCACTAAAAATGTACCTGTACCAGCCAAACTGAACAGCACTTGAACATCTGTTTCCTCCAGTACCACTTTTTCTCCCAGTTCCTCTTCACCTATTCTTTGCTTGGAAGAAAAAAAGAAAAAAAAAAACTCTTTAGCAGCAGGTTAGTTAAAGTGGATCATAAGTACATCATGGATCAGAACTACACTACACAGAACCACAGAATATTTCAGGTTGGAAGAGACATCCAAGATCATCCAGTCCAACCTTTGACCAACACCATAAGCTAACTACTAAACCATGTCCTTAAGGACCAGGTCCAAATGCCTTTTAAATACCTGCAGGGATGGTGAGTCCACCACTGTCCTGGGCAGGACATTCCAGTGCCTGAAGGCACTTAGATCTCATGTTGCAGAAAAGAGTAACCATTGTTTTCTTCTTGTATGAACATTCAAATATTAAATTAATAAGCATTCTCTGTTCCATTTAAGTAGCTGTTCTGAACAGGTTCATAAACTGATGTTTTGTCTGACTTCATTGCTTACTGGTTTATTAAAATGACAGGTTTTAATTATATATGAAGTAACAGGAGTCTAGCAAAGTCACAATAAAGACCATAAGATTGCTCTGTGATCCTTGCTCATCCTCCAATAGACTCTTCCTAGGAAATCTCAGACACTGCTCCTCTCCATGTGTCTGGGTTTCTATTGCTTGTGAAAAATATGCTGGTTTCTCCCATTGGGCTTTTCCCTTGGCTCAGAGAGACCACAAACAAACCAGAAGCAGCTGGGTCTGCTGATGTGTGCTAAGCAGAACACTTTTGAAACAACCTCTGGCTCAGGATGTCCCGGAGCTGTGGATGTTTAGAAGCTGGGAGAAGACATTAAAGTGAGAGAGCCCTTTCTTTTTGCCCTGTATCTTACACTGTTCCTACTCATCCCACACTGGCTGTTGTCTGAGGCAGGAGAAGGGCCCAAAGGGATATTTGATTAGCAGGGCAGCTCTGATGGCAGCCCATCCCCACCTAGAAGAGGAATGCTGCTTCTCCCTCTAAAGGAGAGATGGAGTATTCTCTGGCAAAACTTCTGACAGCCTGCCTGCCTTCTTGTGGGAGCCCTTCCCCACCTGGCATCTTTCTTTTTCCACTTGACAGATCTGCAGGATTTTAGGTCTCTCCTGCTGGGAAGCTGTTGAAAAACATACTGCATTTCTCCCTTGCCTCACAATTTTATGGTGAAACTTCAGTCCCTTGACAGCAAAAAGATAAATCAAATCTATTCTAGCCTCATCAGTTCAATAAGTACAGCTTATTATAGCTATGTGTCTCTGTCCCACACAGGAAATCTTCACTTTTTCTGAGAGATTCTCACACACTTTCTGCTGTTTTAAATGATTCCCGAATCAATTTAAAGACCAAAGAGAGACTATTTTGCAAAAGTCCTGCCTGTCCAGCCTGATTACCAGCTTCAGGAGTCTCCATGTTTAATGCAGGGAAACTGAATGAAGTGTTCACATCTGATGCTCTGTAGCCCCATGGTCTGCTACTGCCTAGAAGAAGAAATTTCACCACAAGTGTTCTACCATTACAAATAAGTGCTCCTCCTCTCTCTTGATAATGCAAGACCTGTTTGATTAAACTGCACTTTGTCTTAGCTTTGTTCATGTCTGAAGGTAAAGCCTGGGATTAAGATATATAAAACAAAACAAACATGTAAACATTTTATCACTGGAGCATCACCTCAACCTATTCAGCAAAGGAGCCACTGGCTCCTTCCCCAGCCAAGCAGGCACATTGGACCCTTTTATTTCCATCCAGAGACTGCCCTCCCAAAGCCTTAGATAAACAAACCCCTCAAGAAACTCACCTTTTGCTCAAAAAAGCATCTGGAATTACCATAGTAGCCAGAGTGCTAATCCATTAAAAGGAGATTGGTGAAATCACGTGTCTCAGTCCACTTTCAAAAAAATCTACTTCCTGGATTTTGGTTTTCTGTCTGTTCTTCTCATTAATAGCTACTCTAATACACTCAGTAGCTTTGCTTCAGACTTTTTTTGAACAGTCTAATTCCAGACACGAGACTTCTGTAAGAGAGACACCAGATTTTCTAAAGCTGAGCCTTCAAATTGTCTTCTCTTGATAGAGATGAGCACCCAGCTAGGATATTTTCCTTAATTTTACATTAATTACTTTATTGAAAAACCTAGACCTTCCCGATGTGGTTGGTTTCCTGGATGATGTGCATGCTGTAGCCATTATTTCTTAATTTATTTTTAAAGAGAGATTAAAAAAATCCTCCCTGTTCTCCTAAAGGGGATATTTTTTAATGTGCTTGCCAAAGTGGATGGTTACCATAGCTCCCTGCCATGGCTGAATGGTGCTTTGCCTCCCTGAACTTGACAAATCACTTCTTTTTAATACTGAATTACTTCCTACAATACCATGCTGGTGCTTTCCCAGGATTAATTTTCAGCCACAGTAGTAAATTAAGAGTAGAAATATATATATATATATATATATATATATATATATAGTTTTTATAAAGAAACCAAGGCAATAGTAAAGTCCAGGTACATTTTTCCCAGAACCTAACCAAGGCCAGTTGATTAGTTGTGTGAGGTTGAGGTCACATTTTATATCTATTTACATTCCTGACACCTGAAAAAACATCTGCTGTGGCCATGTGCTACCACCTCCAAGAAGTCAGGCCAAAAATACTCAGGTTCTTTGAAGAACTGGGATGTGTAAAGAGAGCCCAACAAATGGGGTGTCTTAAAAATCTTCTATGGGACTTTCTGCCTCCAGAAAGTGAGCATCCATGTCCCCTTTGAAAAGGGACTGCAGCAGAAGGAACTAACATGCCATATAAACTCACAAGGTGTGATAAAATGCAGAATTTATTTCAAGGTGGAAGTAAATGAGCAGGCACAGAAAAGTAAAGAGCAAGAAGCAGCCTTCAGAGTTTAAATGCTCTCTGATTTTATAGTAGTAACTTCTGGTTACTAACCAGACATCAACAAACCTGTCAGGAGTGGTAAATTACTTCTGATGGATTATTGTAGATCCCATTATGCATCACTTCAAGAGAGCAGGACCAGAGGAATTATCCAGGCTCTCTCAGAGCTAAAAAAAAAATTTTACAAAATGCTACAAGAGTTCTCAGCTTACTTTTAATTTCACTTTTCACCACCACACATTGCTATCTTGAACTATCTTTGATAATTTGGAAGTTTGCAGTGGAAATAAAAATCAGTTAATCCTGATTCAAAATTGAAAATTATTGCCTTGTATTTGTGTCTAGTCTCAGATGAAGAGAGCATCTCCTCAAATCTTCAAGTTTACTGTAATGGTGGAAAACCAGTTTATTTGCATAGTCCACTGTAATTCTTCCAAAGGGAGAGCTTCATTACAAGCACAGCTACTCTCAGGTTTTCATGACTAGTCAAGTCTTCAAGAGCAAAGTATGAAACAAAGATTTATCTTTTTCCTTTTTAATGTTTGTGCTGTATAAGATCTACTTTGCTAGTCACACAGATCAGGATTTTTTCTCAAATCAAGGAAACCTACAATACTAAAACAACTGTTGAGCCATCTGTGCTAACTACAGCCAGAAAGCCACTGCATTTCAGCTGCTCTTGGAAGATGATGTAATTTTTCATGGTCATCTTCTAAAACATATTTGGGATACAAGCAACAATTTTGTTCTAATTGTCATTTAACAAAGTCAGGTTTTGCTTGAATGATATGAGAAACACCTGGTATGAATAAGCAGCAGAACTGCAGAAAATGTCCACACCTTGGCTGCTGGGTTACTCAGAGCACCTCCTCTCATCAGCTTGTACTCCTCTACTACTGCTTCCAGTAAAAGCCAACAGTCTTTTAGGAGCTGATCTTTTACATAGCAATTTTGCCTTCAAAAAAAAACAGCAGGGAGTTACCTGTTGGCAGAAATGCCACCAAAATTTACAGAGGAGGGGTGAAGTAGCTGCCACTTACACTGCTGAGCTCAGGGCAAAAACTCCTGTGCCCCAGGTGGGGTCTCTGGAAATTGCACATTTGTCCATAAGAGACCCAAAAAAAAAAAAAGATTTTGAGAATCAATGCTTAACTGTTGCAGCTAAAAGCCCCAAACCAAACAACACCCATTTATTTAGCTACTTAATCATCTCCCTCTAAAGGCTGTTACACTGCTGCTGCTAGTAAATGCTACAGATTGTCAAACTATACATTTTTATAGCATTTCCCCACACACACAATTAAGAGCCCCAAAATTCAAAGTTTAAAGTGATCTGTACAATATTAACTATCTTTTAGGTAAGATGGGGGAACAAAAATGCCAAAGCCCAACTTGGAGATGATGTACAGGTGCCTTTTTATTCCACAGAATAGGTAACTAGTGAAGCATTTGTGCAGACACTTCATTTTCATTTCCCACCTTCTGCTTCCACTTTCTGCTAGGAATGAGCTACCTGCACAGCTTTCTTCACAGCTCCTTCATTCCTTTTCCTTTGAGGCTCAGCAGTTTTCCATTTGGTTGGCTGTCCTTCCCTAAGCCAGTTAAAACCTGCCAACCATCCTCAAGACCCTTTGTCCTAAAGACTCCTTGAAAAACTGACCTTTCACAGTAGCTTAAAAGCACATGCAATTAAGAGATAAGGTGGAAAACCCACAATATATTTTGTTGTTTCAAAGGAACTCTTTGCTTATCAAATCTGCAGGTCTTTATGGTGTGAGAGGCTGAGTCTTCCTGCCTGTTCAGCCACAGAGAAAATTTTGTTTCACAGACAGTCCTAGCATGAGCTTTACATGACACACACGTGCCCAGAGAGCCTCAGAAAGGATGGGAAGGGAAATGCCACACTGCTTAAAAGAAGCCATCATGTCTGTGAGACAAATTCTGTGTGCTGCCATGTAGAAAGAGGGATGCAGCAGTACAGGCAGACAGGAAAAAAACTGAGGAAAGCAATAGAAGTTAATTAACAGAAAATCATGGGATAGTTCAGGTCAGAGGAGAGCTTAGGGGGGGTCTCCAGTCCACCCTTCTGCTCAGAGCTGGGTAAGCTACAAGGCTGGATCATGCTACTCATGGCTTAATCCAGCCTGCTGTTGAAAACCTCCAAAATAGAGAGAGAACAATTTCTCTGGGCAAAAAAGTCCATTCTCTGACAGTTATGGAGTGAAAATATTTTTCCTTACCTTGGGCAGAACTTGTCCTGTTTCAACTTATGTTTCATCCTCCCACCAAGCACCCCTTGAGACCAGTCTTGTTTCATCTCATTCAGTAGTTTCTCTAAGTTCAGCTAAATGCTTTAGCATCTTTGATTACAAAAGCAGTTTGGATTTCTACAAGATGAGCAAAGTCAATGTTTTTAGTAAGAAGCAGCAGAGGTGCAAGTGAACTGACCTTCCAAAATGCTCTGTTTGATTCTAGCTGATAAGGAGCAACTCCAGTTGTCAGATACTGACCCAGGAGGTAACAGGCACTCTTACAGAAGAGGGGGGGCTTACACTTTTCATTAATTATCTCAAAGTACTAGCATTTTAAATAAAACTGTCCAGACTGATAAAGTGTCAGTTTCTGAAAAAAAAAAAAAAAAAAAAAAAAAAAAATTCCAGACAGGAACCTCTTAGTACCTCAGATCAAGGGATGAACAGTAAACCTTCTTAAACCAACAAACCAAGTTTATTTATAGAAGTCTGTACAATTGTGATGAACTATGCTAGGACACCAATGAAACAAAGCAAACAAATTTCTCCCTCTCTAAAGAGTGGGAGGTGTAGACACTCACCTTTACATGCACTTAAAAGAAAAAAGATTACAGCTTTCATACACAGTTCTGTAACTATTCAAGAATACTTTCTTGATGTATTATTCTCAATATAAGAGGTTTGCATGATAGTTTACTGACTTTTGCCTCTCTTAAAAAAAAAAAAAACAAAAAAAAAAACCAAAAACCAAACAGTATTTCAGCAGAATCCAGAGATTTTGAGAGGGTAAATGGCAGTTTCATAGCTGCAGATAACTAGGACATAATTCACCATTTGAGATCTGCATTCTAAACTCACTGTATCTCCTCTGTTTGGGGTAATCTCTAAAAGTTACTTGCAACACTGCATGGGTCTCCTCAACATTCCGGCTGTAGTACAGACTATTCCTGTGTCACCAAATGTGGAAAATACCTAAAACCAATACATCAAGGACAAGCATATTAAAAATATTGAATTTATGTTAACTTTACCTTGGGAGACCGCTTGTCACTGCACCTCAGAGCTCTGAGGCATTTCTGTGGAAAAAACAGTTCCTGAATTGCTTGATTTTGCAATTATTTCTGCAAAGCACTGGGGAGTGATTATTTGGAAAACCAGCTATTGCAAAACAAGTTTAGGTTTTTTTAATTACAAATCTGTAACACATTGAAGCTGTTGAATGTAATAAAATCGTATCAAATGCATATCTACACAGTGAATCACAATGTCTCCTCTGAAGGGTTCATGGCAGATTCCATAAATCCACTCTTTAAAAGTTAAAAGTACATATATGTCAGAGCCCACTACAACTCCAGAGAAGCTGCTAAAATAGGCCATCAAATAAAGCAGTCTATGATTACATATTTACAGAATAACCCACGTGTCCTGGAACTATGGACTATTCAGTAAATAAGTATTGAAGGACTCCTAGTTATTTGTTTACATGGAAGATATGAGCTGCATCATAGGTTGATTTTCTTTTTTACACAGTTCATAGTATCAATCTGCACACAATTACATGATGTTTCTTTAAAGCTACTGTTAAAAAAGGGAGAGAAAGTTAAATAAGAACTAGATTAAAATTTCATTAAGAATCCAACAAGAAATATCAAACACAGGTTTAAGTGTAACCGGTGCATGATTTCAGAAAAACAATAATGCTCTGACACAAGAAGAGCATCAGCATTTTCCCTCTTCAGGGTCCCCCAGAAACATTCCTATCCAGTTCAGTGCTGAAGTTATTACACACCTACAGGCCTGAGTAGGAACAAGCACGTGCTTGCACGCTTACCTGAACGAGGGCCTCTAACCTTTTAGACTTCTAATTCTCTTTTAATTTAGTTCTTAGCTCCATATATTCAGTTGTATCTTGTTTGGAAAAGTTCTTTGTTAAATGTCATTTATATTTACACTTTGATTTTTTTTTTTTTAATATTTTTTTTTTTAAACACCTGAGTGATAATTTAGCTGTCATCTTGTATCCAGTCAAATATTCCATAAAGCCATATAATTCTTGAGCTAGAGTTGCACTCCACTTGTACCAGTTTATATATGAAAAATGTGCATCAGCTACCTCTCAGACATTACCCACTGACCTTTCTACTATGTCCTTCTCCTTCCACACAAAGTAATGATTTTTTTTTTAAATTTTTTGTTTATAGAAGCTCATTTTTAATGGTTCACAAAGAAAGAAAAAAAAAAAAAGTGAGCTGAAGCCCAATGAAGACACGATGACTTAACAAATATGTACTATTGGAAGCCTGAAGAAGAAAATAAAGCCCAACCAATGGTAACCCAAGGGCCATCCCAGAAAAAGCTTCTCCACTCAGTTACAGCTGGAGACTCCCGATGCACTACTGATGACAAGTCCCAGATTAAGAGCTGTGTACCCCTCTCTCATCAGTTAAATGTAATTAAAAAAAAATGGGAACATGAAGTTAAAACAGCTATACCAGCCAAGCCGTTTTAGTAAGAAGAATCACATTTAATGAGTTTCTTTCTTGCAATTTCAGATGCTCAAGTACAGCTGGTAGAAATTCGAAACAGCCGTAAAGAACTGTGACAGACGGATACAAATAGTACTGCAGCTTAAAAATGATAAAAAACACCTGAAAAAAAGTCACACAACCCTCCCAAAAAAATTTACACTTTGAACCTAAGCCAGTTTTTGAAGATTCCCTTCTCCAAAGCCAGGAGGAAGGAGGAAGAAGAGGAGGAAGAAAGTGCAGATGACCTTCCAGCCACAAAGGTCTTGAGCCAATGTTTATTCACCATGCCTGTGGCCGTATGAAAGGGGAGATCACCAAGTGCTGATTCTGCGACCACCAAGAGATTCCTATGGAAATCCAGACCTCAGGCTAATACTGAACACTGAGTGGACCAATGGGCTGCATCAACAAAATTAAAAACAAAACTCAAACTAAAAAGAAATGGGAGAAACCCCAAATAGCACAGATCCACATTTGTGACGGGAGCAGGAAGAAAGGGCAAGAAGGGAGGTCTATACAGTAAATAGTTGAATGGTTTATGTTACAGATGACTGGCAGTTTTAAAGAGTCTTTTCCCAGCTCCAGTGCTGCTCCAACCCAGAAGGGAGACTGAAAAGGGAAGAAGGAAAGGTAGGACATCATCATGGAGCATGCAGGATCAGAAGCAGCAGAGTGGGAATGCTCAAATAAGCCCCCGCCTCTTTTTGTAGTCCTCCAAGTTCAATGATCGTCGAGGGGCACCATCTTTTGCTGGTGGAGCCTTGGAGGTGATGGCCAGTGCCTTAGATTCTGTTGGGGATAAGAAAAAAGTGAGGACTGAAACATGAAAACTATGTATTTTTCTTTGCTGCTTTTGCTGACAACGTCACCACAAAAATCACATGTGGCTTCTCTAATATATAGCAGGTTAGAAGTTCAGTTAATAATATGGCCAGTATCTGGTAGCTTATCTTCATAAATATAGTATGTACAATTTTAACTCTGTTGTTAATCCAGTTTTCTGCTAATAAGTATACTTCTGTTTCTTAAGAAAACTGCTCTGTAGAACACTGAAATCACAATACAAACAGAGCCTTCAGGCTCGGTTCTGGGATCTCTGACAAATCATCATCCCATGAGAAGAGCAGGCACAAAGATACAAATAATAAATGGACAGAAGTCAAACTTCCTATCCATGTCTACAATACACATTTTAACCAGTTCCCTGGTTCTACTGTTAAGGAGGCTGCACAAGCAAGATGGCAAAATGTTGTTCTGTCTGAGGATAAAAAACAACCAAACAAAAACAAAAGCTGTACATAAACCTCTTACCCTTCTCTTTCCAGTCCCTTTCCTGGCTTTAGTGACTAATCCTCATCTGCTTGCTAACTTTCTGAAGTTTGTAACTCTCACTATCTGCTTCAGGAAGTCTGTCCTTGACATCCTACATTCTGTAGTCTTACATTTAGAGTTCCAGTCTTGAGCTGGGCTTTCAGTCTAACACAATACAGTTGTTTTCTCAACGAGGTTTCACTAGCACACATCCCCTCCTCCTCAGCTCAAGACTTGCCAGCACAACAAATGCAGAGTCCTTGGTCCCATTTTCAAAAGCCCCAATGCTTTTGAGAGAACTATTCTGGAAGAAGTGTGCTCTACCATAATGAGCTGGACTATCACATCCCCAAGCTCAGCTGAAACACATACCTGAACTGGGAACCTGAAGATCAATCTTTACATCAAAGTCATGCACTTTGAAAAGATCTTCTGAGAGGTCACTGGCTGATTTGGAGTTCACATCTTTATCCTTCCCTTGACCCTGAAATAAAAAACTACACGTTACAATTCCAACCCTTATCTGTCCAGATAAACAGACAAATTTTCTTTTCCCATAAAAGTAATTTCTTTTCTATGACCATGCTCTATTTCTAGAGTTGAAGCATGCACATCTCTTATTAGTCATAAACTTCAAGAGCAAAAGAGTGACAGTGGGAGGAATGTAAGAGACAAAAAAAGGAAACTTGCCTTACTCATGTCCTTTGGAGCATCTGGTAACACACCAGACCCATATTTTGCATTTAGCTGAGCAAGGATGGCAGCTTGGACAGCAGGATCTCTGGACTGCAGAGAGTAAAGAGACCAAAGGAAAAAACCCAGTGTTTAAACTGGCAAAAACAATGCAGTCTCTTTGTTATAAAAGCACTTTTATCCACAAACCTAGAACCAAAGAGGCTTTAGTTCAGTTAGCCCAATCTTCAGGATCTCAGAGACAGCAGAAATCATCTTGATTACTGTGTAATGCATTTGACAGTAACCAACTAGAAGTTATGCTTCTGAAAGTCCTATAGTTATTTAATCCAAGCTATTTAATTCAAGCCCTGCAATCAACTTGCTTCCACAAACTTCCCTTGTCAGTTTGGGATGCCTGATGAAAGCCAACCTGAGCAGGTTTTATGAAGTACTGGTATCAGAACCATATTCCAGAACAGGCCTCAACAAAGTCAGACTGTTTAGCATCAGGAGCTGATCACATTTATACAGCTAGGGACTGCACTAGCAGGTTTTGCAGGTGTCACAAAGGAAGATTGTCTTGAAGTACTTTATCCATATCCAGAATGTCTGCTCCCCACTCTCCTTTCACAGATCTTTCAGGAAAGTGTCAACTAAATAGAAGCAAAACTTACACCTAAAGCAAACTGTCCTCTTTGAGCTAACTAACTCTGAGTAATTCTACACAGAACAACACCTGACAGAACTCAAAACCACAGATGCTTCTCACACAAATCACTTAAGTCCTTAACATTTTAACTTAAAAAAAAACAAACCAAAACCCCATAATTTTTTCCTTCTTTTGGGATAGTGAGACCAGGATCTCAAGTCAACTACATCTCACCCAGGCATCTGGAGTGTTAAGAGAATATGGCACAGTTGGGAATGAACATGAACATTTTCCTTCCTACTCTCTGCATTCCATTGGTTTCTGTTTCTCTGCAAATTGCCTCAACTGAACTGCAGTATCACACTCACATTAGACACTATTGTGGGCTTGCACTGCCTCCTAGTAAAGGGATCCATCTGTTGGTTTTTCATGCTGTGACTTTCAGCCTGAAGAAGAAAAAGCACATGGTTTCAGAGTTAGATACTTGCACCCTGGTAAAACCCCCCCACAGAACCCTATCTAGGCAAGAACTCATCAGCTATGGAAATCAGAGGATTTATATAACAGCATTATAATATAACAGCCTTATAAATACTTCCCAGGGTCCTATGCTTCACAGGGCAAAACTTATTGGATATAACTCAGAAAATAGGTGTGCAACTCAGGATAGCTAAGGCTTAACCATTTGTTAACAAGCTTAACTTTTTCTTAATAGAAGAGTTACTGCAAAGAATCAAATATTTCTTTTACTATTTTATTCTCTGCAGTCTCCTTTCTGATTTCTTTCCCACACAAAAAGCACCAAAGTTACAATTACAGTCAGTAACCTGCTGATAACTGAGTCGATTAAAAAGATAAAGCAATCTACTCTAAAATAGTGTCATTAACCTATATGAGAGATTTTATAGACCATTAAAAAATTTAACTTCAGCATGCAATTATTCCCCTTTGCATAATTTCATGGCACAGATGTATTAATTCAGCACTATTTACCACAAGAGCCTTCTCAGACTCAACGATATTCCATTCCCTGTTTCTCTGGTTGATGTAACTGTAGAAAAGAAAAAAAAAAAAAGGAAGCAAAAAAAAGTGATTGTCATTTATCAATCCCTAGACAACAGAATGCCTGACAGCATTCTTGCAGCTTGATCCTGATCACAAGTTACTCTTATTGCAACACAACTGCTGCCTTGGTGTATGTGGGAGGGAGTTACGTTTTTGACCGTTTGAACTGCCCAACAGATACAAGAAGTGAAGACAAATACTAATCCACACAGTTTATCAATATATTGTACAGAAAAAAGGAGAAAAAAAATATCTTGCTGCTTATTCACTAATGTATTAGTTTCTTGTCTCTGTGTATTTTGAATACAACTCTCCAAGAAAGAAAAATCCCAGTATCTGCTTCTTACCTGATTGCAGAAATATTTTTTGTTCGTTGACGATCCAGGGCTTCTGCTCTCTCTTCTAGTTCATTAAGCTGATCTTGGATCTGTTTGGCTTTATCCTGGTCCCCCAAGTCCTCAGCCATAGCCTTCAACCAAACAGTAACTCATTAGGCACTACTCTGTACCACAGAACTAGTCAGAGAAATGAAGGGCAGACCCATGAATCAGCCAGTGAGCCCTACTCCAGCTGCAAATGTTCTACCCCGCATGGTAAGAATACAAAAAACAGCTTAAATGTCCTTAAAAGCTCAAGGAAAAACAAATTCTTACACTGCAGGACCCTGAAAACCTTTGAAACCCATTAAGCTAAAAAGAGGTAGAAACTCCAGTTCCAGAATGAGGAGTGCAAGTCATATTTGATTAAAATTTAATACCGTTATTTACCAGCTCAGGAAAAGATTTTATCTGCAACTGTCAAGTGGCACCGATTTCAGGGAACGGGAGTCTCCAACCACACCACCAGACCAACAACAGTGGCTTATTGTGCCACCTGGTGGCAGAAAAAAAGCAATTGCATCCTTCTGCAGTGGTAAAATAACACCGGATGCATTTGTGCACAGTAAAATGATGATCAAACAGTACAGGTAAGCCAAAGGATGCAGAACTTAATATTAACACAAACTTCGTTTTGTTTTTGCTGTATATTAAGCTAGAATGTCTTCAAAAAGGACTTGAACAAGTCACAACAAACAAAAGGTGTTATATCTATCTTCAGAATAGGTAAGACTGCTTTGGCTTCTCAGAATTGTGAGGTCTGTCCTTTCCAGAAGGCCTATAGGTAAAACACTTGAGTAGCAAGTAAATCTTCCAGCAGCATACTCTTTTCAACATAAAATATCTGCCATAAAATCAACAATTCAGCCACCCCTGAGTAAGAGACAAATTACCATGACTTCTATTTTTCCTGTTTAAAAAAGTATACAAAATCAATTTTAAAATGCTATTATGCTATCCATTTTCAAATGCTACCCTGAAGAACAATAAAGAAAAAAGTTTCTAAAGCAGAACAGCTTAAGACCTTCTCATCTATGGACAGAGAAACAGAAAGCTGTAACTGCTGGACATGGAGCTTAGAAAAAGAATGCAGTAGCTTTAACTGTGTTAAACTCAGCAATGAACCTTGAGATCCCCCTTTTAGCTGCATAGTTAAAGTCAAGCTTACTGCTGACTACTGCTAAAATCCAGATGAGCTCCAGTTCTTCAAAATCAAAGACTGCATTAAGCTTGCAGGCATCATCTCATCTCTCACCTTCTCCTTTAACAGCTGAGTTTTCTTCATAGCATAATTTGGAGGTGCTTTTCTGAACCTTTCCTTCTCCTTCACAATCTGTAAAATGCAGAGAAAACAGCAAGAACAGGCAGATATGAAATGTCTATTTCAATACTTGGAGACTAGCATCAGTATCACCTAAGAACTTTATGACTTTAAGCAATTTTACTCATGCTCTCTCCTGCATTTTTTATTTTGTGCCTTCAATAATGAGTTACAGCTTCACTCCCCTCACAACCTACAAAAGTAATTTGGCCTAATTACATTTGGTCAGTATTAATCAAGTATTTAACTGCAGAAACTGTGATAAATGCATCCATGGTAATGCTGTTACCTTTCCAGAACTTGAGAACAAAGTTGCTGTACCCAAGTTAGGAGTTCAGAGCAGTGTAACACAAGTTCAAAAGGAGCAAACAGGGCACAAAAGATGAAGTAAAGCAGGAGTGAACACCAAGCTATTCCATCCATTCATTTTCACCCTTTGGTTTCTTCTTAGGAAGCAAATACAATGATTTTGCTTTGTAACAGCTAGTCCTCTACTTCATGAATTCCTGTCACCTTTACACACTGCCACAGCCTCACTACAACACATGGTTTACCTCCTCAATGTCCTGATCATTAAACTTGTAGTTGAGGGCTTCTTTGATGGACACTTCCTTCTTGTTTATCTCATCTAGCGTGGGTAGCTGCATCCCAGCAGAGAACATCTAAGTACAAGATACAAAGAGGTTACTTTGCACTTAAACTATCCTTGGGGGGGAAGCCTGCTAAGAATAGAAGCTAAAGTCTGGCAAACTTACCGCTTCCTTCCACTTCATAAATTCACTTTCAGTAAATTCCTGATTCGAGACAAACTCCAAACGAAACACACGTGAATCATTGCCATGCCTGCAACAAGAAAGTGTAACAACATCCCTCTCTCTGATGGCTGAGAGATACCATCTCACATCTAACAGATCTTGTTGAAGAAGGCTCTACAGAGGGACATGGACAGGCTGGGTTGATGGGCTGAGGCCAACTGTATGGTGCTCGACAAGGTGAAGTGTCAGGTCCTGCACTTGGGTCACAACCCCACACAATGCTACAGGTTTGGGGCAGTGTCTGGAGAGCTGCCCAGAGGAATAGGACCTGGGGGGATTGATTGACAGCAGCTGAATATGAGCCCAGTGTGCCCAACATCATCCTGGCCTGCATCAGAAACAGTGTGGCCAGCAGGATTAAGGAGATGATTTTTACCTGTACTCAGCACTGGTGAGGCTGCACCATGAGTGCAGTTGTTCAGTTTTGGGACCCTCACTCCAAGGACACTGAGATGCCTCAGTGCACCCAAAGAAGAGCAATGAAGCTGGTAAAGGGTCTAAAGTTTTAAAAGGAGTGGCTGAGGGAACTGGGGTTGTGTAGTCTGGAGAAAAGGATGCTCTGGGGATACCTTATTGCTACCTGAAAGGAGATTCTAGGGGAGTGGGTGTTGGTCTCTTCTATCAAGTAACAAGTGAAATGGCCTCAGGTTTAGATTGGATATTAGGGAAACTTCTTCACTGATAAGGTTGTCAAGCATTGAAACAGGCTGCCCAGGGAACTGGAGGCATTTAAAAGATGCTCAGATCTCGTGCTTAGGGCAATGGTTTAGTGGTGGACATGGCAGTGCTAGGTTACTGGTTGGACTCTATGATCTTAAGGGTCTTCTCCAGCCATAACAATTTTACAATTCTATAGGTGTAAACTGATTTTAAAAAGCCCCAAACCAGACATTTAAGGCTACTCTTGTGGCTTGCATGCTATCTATTCCTAATCCCTATCAGGTAAGCCACAGTTCAGGACCCTATGCCAGCTATTAGTAATAATGGAAAGGAACACACACAAGGAACACACAAGAAGTGAATCCACAAGAAACAGTTACCCTGTTGTGGCAGTAAAATCCACAGAAGGAAACAAAAACAGATCCCTCTCTCACACCTAAACCTAAAAAACCCATTTGGTCACCCATGGCACAATTTTTGGAAAAACAAAGCTCATTCATGTTTGTACCAGTAGAAGTCACCTTCAAGCAGTACTGAATTATAATTCAATGCTAGAGCAAACCAATCCCTAACTTTATTGGTTGGCCAGCCAAAGCCAGAAATCCCAAAACATTTTCTGCATACCTTTGGCACTACCAACTTTATAGACTATTAACCAATACTAAAATTAGTTGCCATGGAGTGAATTTCAGTCAAAGCAAGGAGCTCTCTCTGAAGTAGCCTGAGTGTCACAACAAATTTATAGATGACTTCTTTTTTTTACTCCACACTTGCACTCACATGCATTCTCCACACACCTTCCTGTTTCTCCTAAATGGTTAGCATCTTCTTGTCCTAGCTCACCAGGATATTTGTATTGTAACTGTTAATTTTCCCCTCATGATCCTTATAAGGGCCTTAAGAACAACTTAGAAATCTAATGACATTCGACTTCTTCCCTCCAAACTGCTATTTTATGTTGTAATATATATGTCAGACTCAATCACTTATGCCTTCAAATGATACAAATTTCTAACATCTGATTACAACAACAGTGAAGAAAAGATATACAAGAGTACTGCAAAGCTCAAGAGGCTTATACAAACTACCATGGGTTACTACTGCAAATTAATTGCTTAGAGCACAAGTCCCTGCATGAGATTTTTTTTTTTTTTTAATAATTTCCATTACACCCAAGGGTTAAAAAACCCAAACAAATCCAACCCCAAGATTCTAACACTAAGTGGCATGGCAAGGCCCAGTCTGCTTTTTAATTCTTATCTCCAAACCACACACAGAACCTTATTTACTATGAAAAGGAGACAGATTCATGAACTGAGGAGGATCACTCTGGTCTCTTACCGCAACTGGAGCCCTTTGTTTGTCCGGGTGCCACCAAGCTGGTAAACTTTTGCAGTTTCTACCACACCAGTTATTTCAGCAACCTAGAGAGCAAAAGACACAGAAGAAAGGATGTAAGAGGGCTTGATGTTTTTGTGTGTGTGTACCTGGAATATATCTGGCATATTCAGGCTTTCCCAGAGATCAAAATCCTTAATCTGATGAACAAGTCTAACTAGATGAAGGACAGCAAAACTCTTCAGTGTATTTTATCAGGTACTGAATTAGTTGCTTCATGCATCACCTTTGAGTTGACAAACTATACCAACTGAATGCTTGATGCAGCTTTTCCACCTTCCCAGTTTGACCAGTGTACACTGTTCTACTTCTTCTATGTCCTTTTCAATTAACACTGGTTTGGGCTAATGTATGTCCCAAGTGAAATACACCAGGTCCTGCTGACAGACTTAACACAACCCTGATAGGGACCTTTTAAGGCAATTTTAGAGAATATTACTGCATCCTAGTGCAGTTACACTGATGAAACAGAAAACCAAAACTGTGTTCCCAATTACCTTTCTTTTCTGAGGCATACTGATATACCAGAAACACTTTGTAAAAAAAGAAATGAAAGCATGCAGTAACTTTTGGAAACATTCCCAGAAATAAGGAGTGAATGTTACTCATCCTTACTTGGTCAAAGCAGAGTCCTGAACTCTAGTTTGCAATCCAAATTCTGAGACAAGAAAGCATGAACCAAAGCTGGAATAACAGGCATTGTTAGTGCTCCCTCTCTCTCTCTCACTAAACATACCTCTTGGCATAGCTGGTCACATAGATTTATTTTTAATCCAGTCTCCTCCACTGCTTTAGCAGCAATCACTTTTTCTGGTTATAAAGGAACCTTTTCACATCAATCAGTCAAACAATCGCAGGTACCTGCGAACTGCTGAGCTGCAAATATACTACAGCACTATAAAAAAAAAAAAAGAACTAAATCTCTGGGAACTAAACTCACCCTATAAACAGGTTTGCTGTTGTGATTTCCAATGCCAATACGGACAAAGCAGCCAGTGACTGTTTTGGCAAAGAAGGGCATGTGACACCAGCGTTCCAGCTTGTGCCGCGATAACCGAACTCTGTTCAGTTCTTCAGGCAAGGACACTGGCTGGGACTTGGGGGGGATTTCTTCTTTCCTGATTGGGAAAAGGCAAGAAGGAATAAAAGTGGAGACCATAACCACCAAAAAAAGTGTCCTGAGCAAGGTGCAGCATGAGTGCCAACTGTTTAAGTTATTGGTAAAAGGAATAATTGGTCACACAGCAGGTGAGTGCAGATGTGCAAATTCAGCACTCCTGTGAGAGACCTCATGCAAAGTCCCAGGCTTGCTACCCACTGCCTCTGCTACCACAAAACACAAAGACTCACACTGAGGCAGCTGAGAGGCCAATGCTTTAAGATAAGCCATCATATATCTTCCCTGCTAATGTGCCAGGGCTCTGTGGCTGCTAAATTGTAGAGCTCTGTACACTGTAAACAGGAGTAAAGGTGACAACAGGGAACTGAAATTGCAAACCCATCCAAGATAAATCAGCCCCATGCACCATGATATGGAAGACCCCAACCTGAGCAATGCAAGTGTGCTCAGAGGCAAAGCCACTTCAGAAACACCAAACTGCCCCCCAAAAATCCTCTAAAATGCATCTACATAGAGTGGATCTCTGGTTTTGAACACACATATAGAGGTAATCATAGTCCAGTGTTAACTACTTACTCTTCCTCTTCATCAGAGGATGAAGATCTGGATGAGCGATCACTTTTCTCACTAGACTTATCATCTTCCTCCTCCTCTTCATCATCTGAGTATACTTCACTAGTTTTTAATGGCTGTTTTTTTGCAAGTAATTCAGCTAGGGGAAGGAGGAAAGAGAATGAGAAAGAGCAAACTGTAAATTTTTTATGAAAGCTTCATTTTAGAGCATAAACCTTATTGTTAAAATAAAAAAATAAGGAGATTGCTGTTGATTTTGCATTTGACTGCCACATGTTCAAATCCATTAGTGAGTTAATAACTCCACTGTGTATATTCAAAGACAGAAATGAAAGTTTTAAAAGCATCTTAAATCTCAGTTGTATTTATCCTCAGTCTCCCAACCTCACTGCAAACAGCAATACAAGATGGGCATAACAACTGGATATACAAGATTAAATTAATATGATGAGATAATTCAGTAGTTTTTTTGACAGGGGGAAAAAAAAAATCATGTTTGGAGAGTAGCACAATAAAAATGTAACGTAACAAAAAGGGTTGCACCAAAATCTGTGGCAAGAAGGACAAGATGATGTGCAAGGGAAGAAACAAGCAAATGTAGACAAGGTAACACAAGTACACTGAGACAGTTTGGATGGTTTGAGAGTTTGAATAACAGAATCTAAGTGACCAAATAAATGAACTAAGCATTACTAAGTGTCATGCAATGGACTGAAACTTTCCTTTGTTTTCAGATCATTCTGGAGAGGAAGAGGAGGGAAGAATACAGCATCAGTGGTGTCAAACAACAGCCTAGGTGGGCATGTTGGGCAAAAGACCAAAGAAAACACAGACACCGAATTCATTTACTCCAAGGTGTAGGATTGTTGCATTAATTAGAAACAGGAAGTATCACTTTCAAAAAAGCTGTAAAAATGCCTCAAAAAATTGTAGAAATTGCAACACTTTCATACCTGTTCTGTTCTTCCTTTTCTCTCTTTCTGCTTTTAGCTCCTCCATTGCCTGAGATTTCTTGTCTAGCTTCTCATCCCGCTTTGATCGTCGCTCTTTGTTATGTGACATGACCTAAAAACATGCACAGAAAGTCCCTCAAAACCAAGTGCAATACATAAAAAATGAAATGCATTAAAAGAAGGATTGTTTGCACACTTTGAAAGCTTTTAAAATAAAAAGCACTAACAAGCTCCATTGTGAAATCAGGTTTTTTTTCAAGTTAATTTTTACAGAAGCTTGGGAGAGGGAAATCAATCTGAAGCAGTTGTCTTTTTACTACTTTGTATCAAAAATAATGAAACTATTTACAGATCAACATTTCTGCCATGAAATTTCAGTCACAAAGCTTCTCCTTAAAGTTAAAAAAAGAACTGGAGAAGTGAGATGGAAGCAATTCTGTAACTAACAAGTAATGAGGAAAAACCAGATAAATATTGTTGTCAGTTTCTTCTCCTTCTGGCCTGTCTTGGCCAAAACATGGCACTTGTTCTCATTCAGCAGGAAAGAGAAAAGATTTGTTAAAAAATACTTAAAGTAGAAATAATGTGTGTTAAGTCTGCAGTATGTTTCCAAATTTTAAACATTTCAGGTCTACTATTATTTTCCATTTCTATAAGGTCTACCTGGAGTAAGAGGTAGCATGAAAAGCAGCTTCTATAATAAGCATACCATACAGTCATTTGAAGTAAAACAGAAATAATTTCTGGAAGGCAAAGTAAAAGAACTCTGCATAAGATCCTTTTATATCCAAATATGTGTATATGAGTCTACAAGTTAAGTGTTACATATGGACTATATTAAATACATGGAATTGAGAGGGGTAGGGAGAAGAGATTCACTGCACCTAACTTATGCCTAAGGAAAAACTCATCACACCTGATTTAATATTTTTTACACTAGAAAATAACATGAAGTGAATTGCTAGCCAGAGATGCCCTCCCCCACTGCACAAAGATGAGAGGTGACACAAGCAAACAATCATCTAGTTCTCCAGATGGATAAAGCCAGGCAAAATTAATGCCATCTCCATTCTGGGAGCCTATCTCCCCAGACTTCCCAAAAGCTTAGGGGCAAGGTTTTAACCATTTGAAACTACACCTAATTCAAGCATTAAAAACTCTGATTCAATTAGAACTATACCTGGTATTATTATTTGTGTTTCTCTGATCATTCAAGATTTTCCTCCACACTCCTACCAGCAGAAACTGAGCATTTTTTCTATTGTATGTGCATGCAAAATCATTAAGAGAACAGCTGGGCAGTTCCTGGCCTGCTGTCTCAAACTTTCACTTGTAAGGAAGACCACACACGTAATGTTTCCAACTGACTGATCCAAGTGTGGCTAAAGGAACTGCAAAAGGTTGTTTTCCTATTCCTATATAAGAGGAGTATCACAGCAACTCCAGACAGAGCTGCAACTCCACATTTTTCAGGAGTTAGCAGTGCACCCCTCCACTGGCCAAAGTTGTTAATTTCTTTAAATTAACTGGAAAGCCTAAAGAGAGCTTGAGCATACAAATGAACTAAATTCTGACCTGCTTACCACACTGTTTGACATAAAGAGAAAACATTAGGGATAGAGAGAGACAGCATCCTATTTCCTGTCACCAAGGAAAAGGGTTTAGCATTGAGGACTGTTTCATTTCTTACCTGGGATTCCTGGATCTGTGTGAGTTTTTTCTTCTCCTGCTCTTCCTCTTGCTTTTTCTTTTTCTCTTTCTTTTCTTTCTTTTTTGCTGTTTTTAGTTTCTTCTTGATTTCAAATCTAGAAGCAGACATTGCAAAAAAGAATATATGAATAAATTCTCTCTCCCCAAACACAGTACCACTCAGATTCTCTCATCTCACATTATTAGGATGTAATGAGTATGTCCACTGCTTGGCTTCAGATGGTTAACTTTCTAATGCTATCCTGTCCCATACAGAAAGATCAGGTGAAGAAAAATCAGGTGAAGAAAAGCTGAGTATAGAAGAGTGCAGACTTACATACAGCTAACCTGAAGTGCCAAGTAGATAAACATGGTAAACATTCCCCAGAAATCTGTCCTTACTCCACCTTCATCTTTGCCAGTGTAGTGACCATTGCATGCTGCCCCCAACTCTAAAAACAATTGACTATTTCATACCATGTGAATCTTGACAGCTAAAAGCTTCATTGTTTAAAACAACTATCATCATTTTTTGTGCTTCAACTCCACCTTTCTACTGGGGCTGGTCTGAATAATAGCAACTGTGAAGATGTCACAGTGAGTCCTCCTTCAGCAGCAACATTCCAAAAAGATCCATGCAGTTCCTGTAGTCCAATTTAAATACTTCCATTTGTACCTTCAGGAAATACATCACCCTGAAATTTTACTTTCAGCCACTGTATTCAAAGGATTAGTGATTTTGAAGGAAATGTTCTGTGACTGAGATTCCACTGCACCATGGACTTGTAATTGCTTTAGTCAAGTGTGCACATGGACAAACACAAGGAAAGAATTACTTAACTTCCAACAACTGAAATTCAGCCTGTGTTACCTACATATGTATTACACAGTCCATTCTTCTTCAGTGTTTTACACCTGGATTTTGTAGCTAAGAAGCTGAAGTGCCAGATGAGCTCATTGCCTGGATGCCTTTAACATGAAGGACAACACACAGGGCACAAGCACTGCATCAAACACCCTGTCTGCTGCAATCCAAATGAACTCACAACACAATATACATGCAAGAGCTCTAGACAGCATTTTGAAACACTTAACTTACCATAAATTTAAATAACTACCCACCACTACCCCCTTAATTCTACCCACCAACCCCTTTACATAGTACAGGGCAAACTTATTTACAATTAGATCAGTAACTCAAGATTGCTTAGTTTGCTGAGCTTGTTCTTAGCAAGTATTCCCCAGTGTTCATTCTAAAAGACATTCAATTACCATGGAACATTGCATGAAGTTTAAAAATACAATGATCTACCTGATCTGAAAACAATATTTCAATTATTTTCATCTCTTTGAGGAGAGCAGCAAACTAGAGAAGATGTTGGAAGTAGTATTTAAAGCACAGACAAAAGCAGGCAGTGCTCTGACTATGGCTTGGACAAATGAACAGTCTAATAGTAGCTTGTGACATGAGCAACACAACAGATGTGAGTCCTCTACAGAAATGTCTTAGCAAAGAAGAAAAGTCTTTGAGGAGAGAAGAAACTGGAGTAAACTTGCCCCACACCTTTTCTGTTAAGACACATGGGAAGAAAAATACCTTTATGACAAGAAAGGTGCCTTACAGGACACTGTTACAGTAACAAATAAAACCATAAGACCTAAGTCAGGAATTCACAAATGATCCTTTGAAAATTACATATTCAACACCTCTCCTTCTTATTTCAATTTCTCTTTTTAATATTAGGGCCCCAACCAGCTTCACACACATACAGAAACAATCCTAACACTTACTGTGCTTCACATCATTGTCCTCTCAAAAATTCCAGAAGTTCATATACACCTTACATTTTGCCTTTTTCCAAAGCATTAGTGTGTGACAACTAATAAAAAAAAAAAATTCCTTTTTACAGGAACATGCAGAATTCCTGCTGTATGCTTCTCAACAAGCTACATTTTTTATGCAAAAAATCAACCATGCAGCTTAATTCACTTCATAGTGCTGCTACTCAAACATCAGAGGACAGTCAGCACACTCTCCATACACCCTGGATGAATTTGCCACCAAATATCAACAGATACAAAATCCACCTTCTCTTTAGCACTTCTCTCTTCTCTATCCTGTTGAACAGCTCCTGCTCTCTCTCCTTTTCTGTCATTTGTTCCAGTCGAGCTCGGTCTTCTTCATCTCCCATCAGGTCTTCTCCGTAGCCATCATGGAATTCTTCATCTTCAGATGAAGAATCTGAATCTGAGCTGGATGATGAGCTGTTGCTTTCAGAGTCAGAGACTTCTCCTGGAACAGTAACACCAGTCAGTGAGATGTAAGTGGGGCAGAGCCCGACCACTTCATTGTAGCACATTAGCAAAGGAGACCAAGAATGAATTTCATGCTCCTCTTTCACTACACTAACAGCATGCATCAATGAAAACTAAACCAAATGTTTTACAGTACTTTACAGTAATAAAACACTGTAATAAAATACATATTTGTGCAAAAAAAATTTTGAGTGGTATTACATGTGAACATAAATTGGGCTACAAGCAAAAATTCTCAAGCTAACAAGCAAATTTTAGGAGACCTTTTGGTTGGTGTTCTAGGGTTTAACCTAATCTAGGTTACATTTCTACACCTACATGTTTATGTCCCTGAGAAGTTGCTTGTACACCCATAACTTTTTAAGTGTGTGTGTGTGCACCTCAGATGCCACTATTAACCACCATAATACCCCTCATCATAGCAACAAGATCCAAAATTCAGCATTTGAAGACTGCAACACTATGAATTGCTACAACAAGATCAAGTTAGACACACACTACCCTGAGGACTGACAAGGCCATCATAGCAGCTCCATTAGGGCAACTGGGCTGGTGAAGGGACTGGAGCACAGATCCTATGAGGAGAGGCTGAGGGAGCTGGGGGTGTTGAGGCTGGAGAAGAGGAGGCTCAGGGGAGACCTCATCACTCTCTACAACTCCCTGAAAGGAGGTTGGAGCCAGGGGGGGTTGGGCTCTTTTCCCAGGCAACTCTCAGCAAGACAAGAGGGCACAAGAGGTCTCAAGTTGTGCCAGGGGAGGTTTAGGTTGGACATTAGAAAGAATTTCTTTAGGGAGAGGGTGATCAGACCTTGGAATGGGCTGCCCAGGGAAGGGGTGGATTCTCCATCCCTGGAGATATTTCAAAAGAGCCTGGATGTGGCACTCAGTGCCATGGGCTGGGAACTGCAGCGGGAGTGGATCAAGGGTTGGACTTGATGATCTCTGAGGTCCCTTCCAACCCAGCCAGTTCTATGATTACTGTAATAAAGCCCTTCCACTTAAACATGGGCTTAAAGAACAGCTGACTCCCCAGTACTGCAAAATGCCACCTTGAAACATGACCCAAGTCCAAATGCTTTGCTTATCTCACCTGACTACATAGCAGCAAATCACAACAGCAGACACTCGGATTCTTTTTTTCTACTTTCATTTTGTTCTCAGTATTTCTGGAATCTTAAACTGTAAAAAACCTTGATTTGTACTCACTGATATCTAAAGGTTCAGTTATTTTGTGCTTCATCTGTCTCCACTGTGCTTAATATACTTATAACAGCCTCATTCATATTATTTCTTAACTTTGTTTTTTTTCATATCAACTGAAATCACAACTAGCTACCTGCAGAACTTTGTAGGTATGATGAATACAGGAAAGTACACAGGGACTTTGCCCAGCATTGGAACAGATTCAATATTAATGTAAAAAAATCTGCCAAAGCCATAGTAGTTATTTTTCTTCTTCCATGCCAGCATAAATGTACAAGAATTCCATTTCAGAGCAAACACATGCAAGATAAGCTCCTATTGGCATCACACTACCCACCCCTCCCTTTGTGATCACAAGAAATTTTGGAAGGAAAAATGCATCAATGGGAATAAAAGAAAATGCTACCCATACTACAGATGGAACATTCTAGGAGAAGAAAAGAATTTTCCAGGGAAAAGTGCAGCAATGAGACACGTCATAAATTCTTCAGTTGAAAGAGTGCTTACAGCAATGCTATACTGAATTATAGGCACTTCAAGACATGGCAAGTGTTAAGATACTACCAGGAACACAAAGGAAACTCTTGGAAGGTAGCCTTTAATGTAACCATTTAACATTACTTTTCAGTGTGCACAGAGGGGTACTCTCACTTAAAATTCCTCTCTAAACAGATGCACATGTGTTATCTTACCCTCTTCAGGTGCAGAGCTCTCAGCCGAGCTGTCTTTATCCGAGCTGCCTGAAGAGGCAGCTTTGTTCATCTGTTTCTTCATGGCTCCTTTTTTCTCTGCCTTGCCCGCTTTTCCCTTTTTTTTGTTTTTAGAACCTCCAACAGTCCACTGTAAAGAAAGAACCAAGAAAGGGACCATGAGACACAAACACTTTTTTTCTCCCTATCCTCAAGTCACTGGAGTAAAACCAACTGAGAAATAGACCAATACCTGACAGCAAGGAATCAATCATACAAAGGAAAAACAAACAAAAAAAGCCTTTAAGAAACTTACAAAATGTAAACATTTTACAAGCTTTTTTGGGTTTAAGGAGGTGTGGGGGTGTGTGGCTGTTTATCTTTTTTTCTTTAGTTATCAGTGCAAGCCAACAGCTGGCATGACACTCCTTTACTCCTTTTAAAAACAATTCAGACTTCAGAGTTTGCCCTATCCACCAGGAGAAAAGAATACTGAAAACATTTTCCTAAGAAAACAATTTTAAATAATTGTCCAGCTGGACTTGTAAACATCAGCTTCAGTTTACTACTGTTTAACAGAAGAAGCAACAGATGTGTTTCCAAAACTGGTTTATTCAAGAGCAGGTTTTAGATTTCATGCAGGCACACCAATTACATAACAAAATCTGTTTTACAAGACATACACAGCACCTGTGCTTTTATGCAACAAACCTCTGGCACACTTGCCCACAGACAGTGGTGCCACAGCCTGCATCTTTGTACACATCAGAATCAAATCAGAATCACATAAGTCAGAAAAAAAGGAGAAACCCAAATGTCAAGTCCTAATTGTATTTTTCTCTTAACATTATATCCTCAATTAACTTAGACTGCACTTTCCAAGTACAGGACTTATACCACAACAAATAGACACAGAACAAATTTAAATCCCAAAGTCCCAGGAGCTAGTATTTACCCTACAGTGAGATTTTATTAGATATTTTGCATTGTCTCAACTACCTGGCCAAAGCTACAGAACAGAACCAGTAAGGATTGCCTGTGTGTTATTTTAAAGGCTTTACAATATTTTGTGCTTCACTACCTTTCCTAGAAATTCTCCAGGCACAAGACCTTAAGTTGTAAGACTGTTTCTAATAAATATAGGCTGTTACCCTCTTCATATATGCATATTACTGTCATCTTTCATGCACATCACCATCCTTTCAAGCACAGTCTACTAAAAATTTATTCCTAGCTCAAACGAGCAAATATTCTTTTCCATAACTGAGATCTTGTGCTCCAAACTGCTCTAACTGGGGAAAAAAAAAAATCTTTAGATTTGATCTCAGATGTGCACAAGGCTTTTCACCCACCCACACCTTCCTGTGGCATTAATCAAGTCCATCCCCACAGGTGGAAATAATTCCATCAAACTGGATGACTTCTGCCTGATTAGGCACCATCTTCAGAGAGCCCTGGTGTTCAAATACTCGAAGTGCAACTGAACTGAGTAGCTAGAAGCTATTACCTGATCTACTAAGATATTTAGAATTTCTTAGCTTTAGATTACTCTCACACTCAGCCTTGTATCTTCCATAAGACCCCTTGCATCATCATCTTTGTTAACAGCAGCTGTGCCCTCAAAAGTATCTGACGAGGGCCACACAGAAGGTTTCTTTTCTGAGGTAAAAATCCAGCTACCTAGTGGTGACTGCAACCCATGCCCAGTTAACCCAGTCTGTTAGGGACCATGGGAAAGGTGAGAAACTACACAGGAAGCACTGGATTTTAAATCAGTCTGAGCTTGCTCTCAAGACTCTTTAAGCTTCCACATTTAAGTTTTATTTGTTCAGTATGATGATATTGCTGCCTAATAATATTCCTGGCTAACTATGCCCATGGGAATCAGTGAAGAACACACTCTCATATTCTGCCTGAATCTGCTCATGTTAAGGAATCACCTGCTACATATTACAGAAAAGTGCATTTTTACTGCTTGTGCAAGAGATTTGTGCCACCACACCAGTGAAAACTCTGAAAGTCAGAAATTTGAACTGAGTATTTAGCAGGGAGCAGCAGAGCCCTCTGAACCAGGGTTGCAGAGTTGCCTCCTCCCCTGAGCTCTGCCACTTCTTTTCAGTGTTCTAATACTGAATTATATCTTGGGTCAGCCTGCTGCATAGCAAGGAAGAAGCACAGTGAAAGCCATAATTTACACTGCAGTTAGATCAAGACCTTAAGAGGTCATGCTGAGATGAAAGACATTAAGATCAGAAAAAAACAGGAGGACTTCAGTTGTTAATAAAATGTTTAATAGCTGTAGATTCATGTTTTATAGGTTACTATTCTCAGCCTTTGGCTCACTGTTGGGAGAACCCAGGTCCAGGAAGACAAGAATGAAAAGAAAGCTGAATGACAATCTCTTGAACAACAACAAAAAAAAGCATTGAAAAAAACCTTCTTTAATCTAGGAAATTTTGCTTTTGTTTCTCTTTCAGCCTGGAGATTACACATCATCTTGCTTTTGTTTATGCAAATGCCCTCTACATCTTGTAAGCCACAAGAACTGGCTGCCACCTCCCAGCTTCAGTGCTCTCAAAAAGCCAAATTCTTCCTCATCCAACTCAGGTGCTTCAGGAGTTATCCAACCACCTCAGTCTCTCAGGAATCCCTGGTCATTCCTGGTAGCATTACAGGACAAGATAAGGGTTCAAGCAAGCCTTAGTGACAATTAAATCCTCAAAACCAGAACACAGTCAGTGGGAGGCCTCTGAAGGTTTACAGATTGCCCTGCAGGCTCAGGGATACTGAGCTGTCATTTGGACACTGATGACCACCAAGTTTCTTCTTACAGAAGAAGAAGAGGTAACACATCAGCAGGTTTGGGTGGGAACAGAAGAGTGGAAAGTCATAAGCTCCCTGACAACCTGCAGTCCAGAACAGTGTCTTGAGCCCCTTCCTCACTCTCTAGCACAGCAGCAGAAGTCAGAAAGGGAACAAGATGTTTGCATGTAACATCAAGTAAAAATGCACACACATAGTGAGAAGTCTTTGCTCTGCTTCCCTTACCTCCATGCACATCAGACATCAAACAATACACTGCATTTTCCAAACTTTGTCCTCTGTTGCAGCTTCTCAAGGTTCCCTCTTCCATTATCCAGTCAGGCAGAGCCAGGGAACTCTTCTCACACACTTTCCAAGCCTGTAATAGCTCCTCTAAACAGACCCTCTATTCACTGCTGCCTCCTGGGCCACCATCTGGAATCATCCATGGTTCCAGAAACAGCAAGTTAATAAACCCATGGAGAAGGGTGCTGCAAGATGACTTTCTTATTGTTTCTACTGCCAAACACAAGAGTTTTATGGTTCCTTTACAGCAAGCAGCTAGAAGAGCATTTAAATTTTTCCTCTTTCTTGAAAGGTTCACAGTGCTGATAGCTTTCATATTTCACCCAAGAAGCTCAGGTAAAACACAGTACCCAGAATGGATTGCCAATAACAAAAAACAACCAAAAAGCCAACACATTAGAAATCAGACAAATGTAGAAGACAGGTTCTACAAAAGCAGCTACACCAAGTGACTGAAGAAAAGAATTTATAGTTCAGCAAACCTGGAACATATTTCCATTAGGGAGATGAAGTGAGATCGAGGAAAGAAAAAACAAAGAAAAACAAAAAGGAAAAGAAAAGGAAAAAAAAAAAGGAAAGAAGCAAGGAAAAAAAAAAAAAGTGAGCTACTGCAAAATGCAGAAGAACTCTTTTACACCTGCCACTAGGTGCAGTCACTATTTCCTTTTATTCACACCTAAAAGCATTAGCCACTGAGGTTTTATTTTGCAAACAGGTATTCTCCCTGGGTTTTTCTGTTTGTTTGTGAGGTTTTTTGTTTTATTTTATCTTTTTTTACATCAAACCAAACAGAGATGGACAACCAAGGTTATCAGCCTGTTGTTGCCATACCTCTCTCTTCTCTACCTGTATAAACAAAGGGCAAATTACAAGCCACAACATCAAAGCAGAACAGGTTTCCTACCAACGTGTTCCTTCCCTAGGCCAAGTAACAGGACATGACAACATGACAGCTACATAACAGCAGCCCAGTTTACCACCTTTTATCCATCCCTGTCCATTCCCACACAAAAAATAAAAGGCAGTCCTCCAGGTAAGTCATCAAACTGCACTTTCAGCCTGTCTGAAGAAAACAGCAGGAGGCAGAGATAAGAAGATAAGGCAGCATTTATGTTTTCAGAGCATCTCAAAGGTGGGAGAACTCTGTAGACAGGACTCCAAGAGCAACAAGGAGGAAAATGCTCTCTACCAGGACTGTGAGAACTCAATAGTAAGTAAAAACCCTTGCTGTTTTTCTTGCCTTTAGGGATCTGCATCAACACATTCCTGTGCTTCACACCACTTCACAATGACAAAAGCCCAGCAATGAGAAAACATAATGGGCCATTTTTAACTCAAAGAGTGGATTCAAGGTGTCAACATCAAAATTAAAATGAGATAAGCAAATAAAGGAAACGCCTTCAGAAGCCACAGAAAAGGCTTTGCCAGGAACTGGCAAAAAGAAGGCTTCATGTGCCAAAATATCACCAGACATCTGATCCACCCTCATTGTCTAAGTACTGCTCAAAGGAGCTCATAAAAAGGTAACTATGAGTAACTGAAAAACAAGTCTACCTATAGAAGGCTCAAATTCAGCTTAAGCTGGGAGTGAGCAGTTGATCTGGAAGTATTTTGAGGGGTTTAAAAGAAAAAAAAAAAAAAAAAAAAAGCCCAAATACTGCTGAAAAACCACATCAAGATGGCAGATACCAAATGCCAAGGAAAAAGCACTCTCCATGAACACAACCAACTTGGGGATGGTACTGGCTGTGAATGCTTGCAGTGTTTTAGAACCCCAGGCCAAGCAGCTGGAGATGGCAGAAGCCATAAAACACTTGGTCAACAAGTGCCTTGAATGGTTCTAGCATCACCAGACAGACAGAATCATCTGGACTAACAAAGGCTAATGACTCATCTAGATATTAAACAGTACCTGATGTCTGGATTGTTCTCAACAAGAACTGCAAGTACAAAGGAAAAGTTCATTTCGTGAAAAAAAATAATAAAAAAAATAAAAATAAAAATCACATACTCAATTCCATGAGTCTATTTCTGGAGCAACCTGCTCTACTTCAGAGTTCCTGCAGACTCTCATACCACATAAATCAAGTCCCCAGAAGTCATGCCCATGCTAGTTTGTCATTTAAAGCTACCTGCAGTCCACAATTATACCTGTTTTGTCCATGGCTGGTTCAGATGACTTCTTTGGACATGCCAGACTTCATACAATTAGCCTGTGCTATTCAGATTTGCACTTGCATTTTTGGGGGCGTGGAGGAAGTAACAGCACCTCCCTTCCTTAAGGAAAGCTTTACTACTGCACCCATTAATAGCTGAAGGAAACTGTCTCCAAGAAAAGTCAAAGCTACAAAGAGTAATAAGAAATGTGTAAGATTAAAGCTCAGTCTGTTTCAAATTTCCTGAGCTTGAAAAAACCATATGACAAAGGCCTTACAGGACTGGAGAATCCACTTGTTCCCTAAGGTCTCATTATGTATAATAAAATAAAAGCATAGAGGTAAGGAAGACATATCTCATTGCAATTTCTACAAAGGTACAAAAGACACCTCCAAAACAGAAGGAAGACAATTTTCTGTTTATCTCTGGTTTACTGGAGTGCTCTAGCTTGAAGTTCAGAAAGTAGATCTAAACTTCCAAACCCTTTCCTCATAAGAGAGGCATAAAACCTTCCTGACCAACTTTATTTGAGGCTGATTTCCTCAGTGGCTGATTGACCACTGTTCCCCTCTTCTGCCCCACAGCTCTTGAGAAGATCTTCAGCTATTCAGCTTCCTACTGAATCTGAACATTTGCAATTCAAGGCATAAACAGATACTCCTCACTAAACTTTGGATACAACATTCACAGACTTGGAATCATCTTCTGCTATCACCTTACAGCTGTTAAAAGGCACAACCAAGCCCCTCGCAATATTTGAATGAGTGTGAAAGGATGCAGATTTACACAGGCATTGCCAACAACAAACCTTTCAGGAGAAACAACAAGAAGCTCTTACAGCACTGCCATTCTCTGTCTAAACTCTGCTGATGTTAGTGAAGTTGCTGCAGAAGTCATCCCAAGTTTCACCACACAGCAGAAATACTGCAAACAATGATGCCAGAATAAAAGAGCAAGAACCCAGAATTAATCTGTTTCAATTAAGGAACATCATCCATACAAATGTCTTCAATAAGCAACGAGGGTACTTTATGGACAGATACATCTCTAGCACAGTATCCCAAACAGTAACTTGGCTAAAACCACATGGGTTATGTACAGCAGGCTGACAACTCTTTGGGATGATGAGCTCTTGAGTAGTCATGGCCACAAGTTGTTCCACTAAAGGAAGTGTCTGTCTCCACATCTGCATCCAGCTTAGGATATCTCTTTACAAAGAGATAAAGTATTAGGTACTGCAAAGCCCTGCAGTCCTTGCTATTTATCAGTTCTCTAACAAGAATTCATAGGCAATTCAGTCTTGTATGACCCACAGACCCAGCAGATCATTCCCAGCAGCCCTCCTACTTCATTGCCTGCAACTCACCTCCAGGCCCCTGGCTAAATAATTGGGTTCAGTCCAGAGACTTTTCAAGTGTTACAGAACCCAGAATCTGCACCATGAACACCTGACATTGCTAGGAGCTTTCCCAGAAACACTTTCTCACAAAAACACAAAATATAACATCAGAAGTTCTACTGAAATCCCCTGGGCAGCAATGTATAGATGCTGCATGATTTGTACATGCTGCTATTCTAATTCCAAAACCTATTTTCTCTCCCCTATACTACACAACTTTCCTCCCTGTACAGAATGAACAACACAGCTTTGCCTCTGAAGTAGAGAATTAGTCTCCTTTCTGGTACATGCAACATAGTGACAGTCCTGGAACGTTTAGTGCTTGCCAGTAACTACAAAGGATGCCCACAGTACCAAACCTTTCTGGAAGTGAACTGGTAATGATCAGCACAGTTGCCCAGGGCAACAGTTTCCATGCTTTTTTGCTTCAAGGTCCTCATCTTACAGCTAGTCCAGTAAGGCAACTTCAACTTTTGGACCCCATCTCCCAGTCCCCAGAGTTGAGCAAGCTTCAAACCAACCACAAG
Organism: Heliangelus exortis; assembly: GCF_036169615.1. Lineage (NCBI taxonomy): Eukaryota > Metazoa > Chordata > Aves > Apodiformes > Trochilidae > Heliangelus > Heliangelus exortis. Next base: position 37,883,858 of record NC_092426.1, read on the forward strand.
AAAACTGATTAAAACCAAAGTTGTTCAACAGGAGTAGTGTAGTCAAGCCTAGGGACACAGATAACTGAAGCAGAAGTGTCATAATCCAGCCTGTCTCACCCTGCTGTGACAAGCAGCAGTTCAGAATGCATATTTCAGGCACAGGAATAGAAGCAAGTGTCCTAATTACCTCTTCTCTAAATCTTTTTCTCTTGCTGCATGGAGGTCAGAAAGAACAGAGTGTTCATTAGATATGTTACATAGATGAGAAAGAGTATCAAATGTACATGGTCCAACAGAGATACCACTGCATCTGCAAGATCTGTGCAAATTTGTGGAGAGATACATCACCATACCCTACATAGAATGGAAAGACAGACCTCACATTTACCCAAGCTAAAACAACAACAAAAAAATTGACTAATATTATTTATTCTTTCAGTTTTCTGAGATAAACACAGAAGACTTTAACACTGATGTGCTCTCCACACCTAAGGTTACTTTTCCAGACAAACTCATCTCCACACCACTTAGAATAAATAAAGAGAATAAATGCCAGCAGATCTGAACACTACACAGTCACCCAATAACAAACCTAATATCTAGTCCAGTCATAATTTCCTCTCTCCATCTGCCTTAAGCAGATACAAAAGTCCTTTTTTATTTTTAAGAAACAGAGTTCCAAGCATATTTATTTCAAGAATGCCTCAGAAAGAAAATTAAATCACACATTCTTTACACTTAGGGGAAAAACTATGTTATGAAAAGCTTAATATGTAACAGTTTATCACTGCCCTACTCTATTGGTCTTCAAGTTGTCAATAATCTTTCCTATAGTTTCAGGAAGAAAACCAAAAACAAACAAACCACAAATATAGTCCAAACAGCTTTTTGTTATGTTTTTAAGGACAGATGGAATAAGTGACCTCCCAACACTTTGTAGAAATCTTGACAAGGATATTTGTAAGCCTTGAAGAAAGTGGCTTCAGTCAAACACCTGTATGACTTGTTTGCCAGTCCCTCTGTTTTAATAAGTCTATTTCAATTTTCATTGAAAGCAAAGACTTTTAAGCAGCTCTAGAAATGAGTACCAAGAACAACTAATAAAACCAGATCTATCAAATAAGCACTGCTATATGAGGAATTATCAAAAGTGTAAACTGTTCCTTCTCTCACTTTCTTAAAAAATGCCAATAAACCCACATACACTGCATGTTCAAACGACCAGACAAGCGAGTTCAAAGCAGAGCTCTTGAAGAATCAAAGTAGCTAAATACAAGTCTTACTACCTCTTAACAATGCCACCTGCCTTGACCCTTCTCCTCTCTGTGGAACGAAGCTCTCTTTTAAAGCTGAAAACCTCTCTCTTGAATTCAGAGTCCACCTTTATAAAGCAGCTTCACTGCTACTTCAACCACAAGCATTACACAGGAAAGCACTAGTTTTAAGCAGGCAGATCACCAGACCCTTCAGACCACATGAACACGGCCCTAAACAGGCAGCAATCTTTTCCACAGACATTCAGACTCTTTTGTACACAGCTACAATCCAAAATATAATTATTACAAGAAAATATAGCATGTCTTGAGCACACATACTCTGGGGCTCAACAGGTGTCCATCAGTTCCACTTTATAAAACCAGCAGTCTAAACACACTGAATGATGAGTGCACTTCCACTGCTCAGAAACCAGACAAATTCTGATGTGGTTCACAAAGAGAAACTCACCTCATCATCACTGTCTGATGTCTCAGAGTCTGAAGATGCTGTAGGTTTGCTCACAGGTGGCTCCTTTTCTTCAGAATCACTGCGTTTGCGTTTGGCCAATGATAACAGCTCCTGGTGGGAGAAAACACACATCAGTTTTAAAATGTTGCAATTTCATCAAGCCAGGCCAGTGCCTCTGCACCTTCTCTGTGATGCCTGAACACATCCCAGTGAAATTATTATCCCCACTGACCAAGGGACACAGCCTGCTTATGTTCCATTAATACAAATATGCAGACATAATTTTAATGCAACTGCATGCTACAAATTATCTGAGGAGACCAAGCTATAAAAAGTAAATACCACTAACATTACTTTCTTGGTATAAATACCTAAGATAAACTACTTTCAGAGTCATGTCCAGGTCTATTTTGTTTGCATGGGGTAATAATTCAAAACCATCTTAACTACACTGCAGAGTATTAACCTAAAAAGCCAAATTCCACTACAGAGCAGCTCCTTCCAAAAAAAAAAAAAAAAATATTTGCATTTATACATTTTAAAGGGGAAATATTTCCAACACCACCACATTAACATTGATAATATTTAGTCAGCTGCCCAATTCCTTTTCACTCTTCCTACATAGCACAGAATGCACTTAAAGCTTTGTACAGACACAGCAGGCATCAAGCTCAGTTTATGAAACTAAGTAGAGATGATCAACTCCAAAGGAAGCACTTTCAAAGGCCACACAAAGAACTAAATAGCTCTCAAATAATCTGATCGTTTGCTGTTCAAAGCTTGTTCAGATGACAGAAGCAGTAGTATAAAGCAGTTCTGAAGCTGCATTACTGTCTTTGTAGCCCATGACACAATTTATTCTTAAAAACACTGCTCTGGGGTTAATGAACCATAGCTGTGAGAAAACACAGCCACACCAACTTCTGCAGTCTTGGGAAATCAACACTAGATTGGGCTGCAGGAGTTTCACAACGGGAAATATCTCCACAGCAATCAGATTACAACTCAGTACCTCAAATGTACCTTAAGTTGTACCCCAAAAAAATATTTCTTCCCTGCTACTTTAATCTTCATCCTCACACACACCTGTATCCTTACTTTTACAGGTCCTACAAACAGCTCAGTGGAGGAGGGAGCACATACTACTCAGGTACAGCTGCAGAACAACATAACAGATGCAGAACCACGTGGATGCTCCTACCACCATCTCTCTGACCTGTGATAGAGCTAGTCCAGCTCTCCCACTTTAAAGCTCTAAAGAAGCTACCAAAATAATACACTGGTTATGAGACATTGGCAGCTCTGAAGACTTTAGAGGCAAGCAGGATCAGAGAATCATACCCTGTCAGGTTGGAAGGGACCTCAAGGATCACCTGGACCAACCCTTCTAATATTATAGCTCTGTCGAGCTGAGACTTAAAACTTTCCGAAGTGGGGGAATCCACAACATCTCCTGGGAGACCATTCCAATGTCTGACTGTCCTCAGAGTGAAAAATTTCCCTCGTGTCCAACCAGAACCTCCCCAGGAGCAACTAACTTGTGCCTATTACCCCTTGTCTTATCCATGTGACTCCTTGAGATGGAGTCTCCATCTTCTTTGTAGCTTTTAAGTACTGCTCAACATCAGGGCATGCTCTGCCCAGGTACATTTGCCTAACAAAGCTTTCCATTTGATTTTTTTTTTTTCTGAAGCTACAAGCTGCAAAACTATTTTTGAGTGTTTGGGAAGGCTTTTTACTGCAACATAGCAACAGCTGCTATATTAAAAAACCCTGAAGATCCAGCACAGAAATTACATCAGGCGTGTAGGTTTCAGTATATTTAACCAGCCAAACTTCTGCCCAGAACAAGCACCCCCATACCCGCTGTAACACTTCTCCTAGAAAGTCTTTATTTACCACTCGAATCCTATCACCAACACCTCTTTGAAAGCAGCTCCTTCCGAAGTGGAAGACGCCTTTTTTGCATCCCTGACAGAGTTAAATTGACCCCAGACACGGCAATTCCAATCCTAGGGGATGTTCTGATGGCAAACAGATACTTCCCCCTTGTTACACGTACAGGCTCTTCACTCCATGCAGCTTCCCATCACCGGAGCTCTCCCAGCTCAGTCGCTAAGACCGAGGAGGGAGCAATAAAATGGGCATTAACACCCCCCTCGGGGGCCCGCCTGCCCCTCCGGGCTCACCGGGAGGCAGGGACCGGACACGCTGCTGTCCCGAGCAGTTCTCCGGGCATGGGAAAGCAGCACAGAGAAGTTGCCCAGCCCTTGGGGTTTCTCCCCCCGCTACCCGAGGGGGTGACGACCGCCGGCTGCCGGGCCCCGCTTCTCCCTCCAGAGGGCCAAACCGCTCCGGAGCACCGCCCTCCTCCGAGCACCGAGCCCGCTGCAAAGAGACCCCCAAACCCGCCACCGCGGGCCGCCTGCCAAGGACCCGCCGGAGGGGAGCGGGCTCTCTCTCTAAGGGGGACCCCGCCGGGATGAGGAGAGGGACGGTGGCGCGCACCCGCCGGGCGGGAGTGAGGGAACGAGGGAGGGATGGCGGCACCGAAGCCCTACGCGGGCCGGAGATCCCAGGCCCCGCGTCTAGGCCGGGCCTCCCCGCGCACCTGATCTAGGTTCTCCTCGCTACCGCTATCCTCAGTATCGGAGTCGATAAGGACGCGGCCTTTCCGCTTCTTCACCATGGCGGAGCCGGCTTTTTCCCCCCCCCTCCCCTTCCCTTCCCTTCCCTTCCCCGCCCCGGCGGCGGCGCGGCGCTCACAGCGGCCCGGCCTGCCCCGCGCCGCCCGCCCGGCCGGGACACAAAGGGCACCGCGCATGCGCACGGCACCGGGGCGGGAAGGAGGGCGGGACTGCCCCCCCCGGGAGGGGAGAGAGGCGAGGAAGAGGCGGCGGCGGGAGGCGGCCAAGCCTCAGGCGGGCTACCGGGCCCATTAACGTTTATTCGAGCTATCCACCGACGTGTTCCTCACAAACAGGCATTCCCTTCCCCCGCCCGCACCCCCAGCATCTCTTTAAACGCAGATATTTGCGCGTTAACACCTCGCCAGTGCGTAGCGGCCCCTCCGCTCCCGCAGAGCGCCGGGAAGATTTCGCATCCGCCGCCGGTGGAGGCGGGAGTTCGGTCGTTACCGCCGCCGGTGGAACCTGAGCGACGCGATGCGTGTTTCCCCGTCGGGCCCGGAAGCGGGGGGACCCGCCGGTAAGGGCGGGAAGGTGAGGCAGGGAGGGGGGGTCTGTCACGGGAGTCTCTCACGGGTGCGGGTGCCGGGGGGGCTTTTGCCGAGAGGCTGCCACAGCCTCTGGCGGCCTCGCCCTTGCCCTCCGGGCATGGGTAAGGCGGGCGGGATCCGGGCCCGGTGCCCAGGCCGCGGCGGTGCTGGCTGAGGGGGTGCGGTGAGGTGCGAGGGCCCGTGACAGGCGCCGTGTGACAGCGCCGAGCGGGGAGCGGTGGCAAAACGTTGTGAGGTAAAAACGTTGTGAGGGGACAAAGGTTGAGCAGAAGTAAAATTTATTTATTTGTCCGCGTTGCCCTTCGTGGCATTCGGAGTCTGTGCTGAGCGTCACCCTGACCCCGGGCTGCGCTTTCTCCGCACCTTTCCCTTCAGCCTGCGCATGGGTTTTCGTTTTTAGGAACTTGACCTCCGGCCCTGCTGTGTGTGACAGGGAAAATGTGATTGCCCTCTGTGCGGTTTTAGTCGCTGCTTAATGGGTGTATGAGAATATCGGTAATGAATTTTCTCATGAGTAAAGGACGGTGTGGGGTGTGAAGAGAACAGGAGGGAGCTCGCCACGGGGCTTCTTGCAGCATTTGCTAATACGTGTTGCTGCTTGCTTAGGTGTGTTCTGTGTTTGTTAATCACCTCTTATTGTGGTCTTTTATCCAAATGCTATCAATAGAGCTGTTTAAAGATACAGAAGAGTTTGCCAATCAGGTGCCATGCTGTGTGAAGCAAGATTCTGCATGTCAGGTCATATTGTAAGAGGAAAAAAAGGCATTTAAAACATGGGAAATGTGAAAAAGGAAAGGATCCTCATGTTCTGCAGGAGTTTGCAGCTGAGAATTATGTGACATTTCTGTAATTTGATTGGCTCCATTCTTAAAAGCTCAGAGAAGATAAACTGACTTGAAATAGTTTTAGGACTTATGCTGTGAAAAAAAGCCCAAACCACCACACACAACCCCCCACCCCCCAACACCAGGTAATTTGTCTAATCTTATGAGCCAGAATTAACAGCCTCTTTACAGAGCATTGAACAATAGGGCTCTCCCTTACGAGTTAGAGACTAATGATGTGGCATAGCTGTTCCTACCAGTATTGATGCAAAGAGAAGGTTTTCAGATTTTTTCCAAAGCTTTATAAAATAGCCCATTGAATTCCAGTCTTTCCTGTGCCCCAGTGGCCAAGAGGGTGAATGGTATCCCGGGGTGCATCAGGAAAAGTGTGTCCAGCAGATCTAGGGAGGTCTCCTTCCCCTCTGGTGAGTCCACACCTGGATTACTGGATCCAGTTTGGACTCCCCAGTTCAAGAGAGACAGGGATCTGCTGGAGAGTGTTCATCAGAGAGCTACAAGGATGGTTAAGGGGCTTGGACATCTCTCCTATGAAGAAAGACTGAGAGAACTGGGGTTGTTTAGCCCTGAGAAAAGAAGACTGAGAGCAGATCTTATTAATGTCTGTAAATACCTGAGGGGTGTGTCAAAAGGATGAGGCCAGTCTCTTTTCAGTGGTGCTCAGAAATAGGACAAGAAATGATGGGTTTAAGCTACAACATAGGAAGTTCAACCTCAATAAGAGGCAAAACTTCTTTACTCAGGGTGACAGAGCACTGGCCCTGGCTGCCCAGAGAGGTTGTGGAGTCTCCTTCTCTGTGGACTTTCAAACCCCACCTGGATGTGTTCCTGTGTGGCCTGCCCTGGGGGATCCTGCTTTGGCAGGGGGGTTGGACTGGATGATCTCTAGAGGTGTCCCTGCCAACCCCTAATGATCTGTGATTCTGTGTTAAATTATTTGGTCTTTGCAAGCTCTCTGTAAGCCTAAATCAGGTAGATTGAGGTGCAAGGGGCTGGATGGGTATGGAAGCAGCATGCAGCCTGGCTGCTGTAGGACTTGATATCTGAAAAGTCTTGTCATCTGTGACTGGCTGAGACTGGCTTTCTGGTGGCAGGGTCTACCTGTTGTGAATTTGTGATTTTCTTGCAGGGGAGAGTACTTTATAGTACTTTATTGTATAGATACCATCTTTTAGAAGTGTTCTTCTTATCATAGAATCATAGAATGGGCTGGGTTGGAAGGGACCTCAGAGATCATCAAGTCCAACCCTTGATCCACTCCCGCTGCAGTTCCCAGCCCATGGCACTGAGTGCCACATCCAGGCTCTTTTGAAATATCTCCAGGGATGGAGAATCCACCCCTTCCCTGGGCAGCCCATTCCAGTGGCTGATCACCCTCTCCAGAAAGAAATTCTTTCTCATGTCCAACCTAAACCTCCCCTGGCACAACTTGAGACCTCTTGTGCCCTCTTGCTGGCCCTACTTAAACTTACAGTAAAAGGGTTAAACACAAATCACTCTTTTCTATTTTCAGTTTTACTGGAAGTATTTAAGTGTTTGGGTTTTTTCCTTATTTGAATGGTGTTTCACATCATGGGGGGAGGGAACACACAGGGTGGAAATCATTAATAAACTAGAACTCTGGCAAAGTGTAATACTTGATGCTATTTTATTATTCCTTTTTTGATTGGCTTAGATTTCTAGTTAATATCTTTTAAAAATTAAAGTTTCACAACCATCCTGTATTTATTTTTTTTTATCTTCTCTCTTTTTCATTAAAGGTAGATATTAAACTACAGTAGCTAGAGCAAGATACCTCTGGATACTACTTTAGTTGTTAAATTAATTCCAAACCCATTTAATTTGGGTTTATTTTACCCATTTTAATTTGGGTAATTTAATTGCCTTACTGGAAGTGAATTCTTCAAATTTACCAACATGACTGCTCTGCTGAACAGTGCTTATTTGCACACCAGATGCTACAGGCACAAAATTTTGCACCCCTTACTTGGACCTCTGCTCAGTGACCCCGTGTCAAAATTATACAGCAGCTACAAAAGGCCAGGCTCACTGCCTGAGAAAAAAAAATCTTGGCAAGACACTGACTTCAGTTTTAAGAAGAGTATTGATGTCATAAAGTCTCAGCTGAGCTTGCTGAAGAGGGAGACTGAGGATTACTTGGTAGGACCTGGAGGCCAACCACTCAGTCACTACATATTGGAACAGACAAAGGTGTTGTGGGAGTTTCGGAGCCAAGAAGATTTGAATAAATGGGTTATTTCCTCTGATGTGGAGATTGGAGGGAAAAGTGAAGTTCACCTCACCTTGGGTAGGAATAACCAAGCTGCTCTGCTCTATGGAACTCTCAACACAGAAGTGCCACGTGATGGGGAGACTAAATACAGTGGATATTGTAGTATGAGATCCAAACCACTCCTGGTAAGTAAAGCTTCATGTTTCTGTAACTTCTGTTGTTTAATTGGAGACCATTTTTGTGTAATCCCAGTGATAACAAGGGAATTGTTTAGCTGCAGCTGTACCTGGTCACTTCCAGGAGGATTAGGAACTCCTTCACAAATGCTTTATGCTTTGACTTGGAAGGAATTTAAACTTTTCCTTGGATTTTGTTTTCCTTTCTTAGAAAAGGGATAATATATGAGTGACCATTTACTTAGGTACAACAGGGCATCCAGTCATTAAGGCAGCCCTGTTTGCAGCCTCCTTGCAAATGAAGGATCTGTAATGAACCCTTTTATCCAAAATTGGTATGATTAAAATAGATGTCTCTCTAAATATGAGGTAATTGAATGAGGACAAATTTTCTGGCCCTTACCTTGTCCTATTCATCAAGCTTGGTTTAAGTGAATGAGCTCATCTTTTCTCTCACAGGAACAGAAAATGTTACTTTCAAATGTACTTTTTTAAGGTCTGAGTCCTATCTTATACCAGAAAAAGCAAGACACAAATCTTTGATAGCTCAGAACTGAGCAAACCAGAATCAGAAATGGATGTGCTTATTATTGATACTGCTTTTCTCAACCCTTATTTTTAAGCAGCTTTGCTTTAAAGCAACATTTTGACTCAGTGCTTACATTTTGATTCTGTGCTGTTGTTTGTAACTTGGCATGAGTACACAGGTAAAATCTTTTCTGGGCCAGAAACTTAGAGAGCAGCTAAAATGAGCAAACAAAATCAATGGGCAAATGAGAGGCAGATGAACACTGATTAAAATGGTGACACTGAGTAAGGGGAGTGGAATAGCAATTTTTATGTCACTCAGGTTAAATTTCCAGGTCTGCTACTGAGTAATTTTGTAGTAGTGGAGTGTAACATAAATACAGAGGCTCTTCTTTAAATAAAAGGCTTAAAACTGGCAAAACAATAAAATCAAGAAGCTACAGGCTTTGCATTAATACATCTGTGGTCTACACATCCTGTTAGCTGTCAGATGAGTCAGTACAAGGACAGTTGATAGCTAATGGTAGTAATGCTGTAAGATATAGGGGAAAACTCAGGATTTTTGGTGATAATTTTTACTTAGTTGGAGCAATTCTGGACAAAAGTATCCCTGTCCCTCATCCCACATTGCTCCAGGTGACAGTGTAATTCTCTGAAGGTCCTTGCATCTGCCTGTGTGCAAATCACAACAGTGGAACTTTTAAGATCTTGTTGTTATGCACAGTTAATGACAAAAAAGTGTTGAGAAATGTGAAATGCATCCAGTGTTTATGTCAGTTGTCAATAAGGGAAGTTATCACAGGGAATAATACATCTCACTTCTTCAGTTCTCATGATCACCTCTGAATAATCTTGTGCTGACCACAGAATATTAAACCCAACAAACTACATTAAACTTAATGAACTGCATAACCACTCCTCCATCACTACAGAGTTTGTGTACTTGTCTGATGAGGAAATTGGCCCTAGGAAGGAGGTATGATTCCTGGTAGTTACAATATTAGTTTTATAATGAAAGTGTGAGCCCTCAGAGTGGCAGAACTGCAATTTGAGAGCTCTCATACAGAGCTGAAGGGAATTCAGTGAGATCAGCAGCTGCTGTGATGGAAGAGTAACCCAGTTTTCACCATGTCACAGTAGATAATATTGACATAACGATGTGGGCAGTGATCAAAGCAACAGTTCTCTGTTCCTCATGCTGGAAGTTTCCCTTTATTAAGGTGGAATAATTCTCTTTATGAATAATTTGCAGGGATCTTTTGCTAGGAAGAAGTATTACGACTGGTCAAACTTCAACTCTCTGTACTTACGTGTCCGTGGTGATGGCAGACCTTGGATGGTCAACATTTATACAGACCCTTACTTCTCTCATCAGAAGGATGACCTCTATAACTACTTCATGTTCACCCGAGGAGGCCCATACTGGGAGGAAATAAAGGTGAACTAATGAGTCTTTCAAACTAATGAGATTGCCTCAGGGTTCTGGCCTTAGGTCTGTGGAAGGGGAGTTCTTTCAACAGTCACAGTTTGTTGCCATTGCTGCCCATTCAGCCCCGTTTCTGCTGTGTTACAGACATGGCTTTGGCTGGGGAGTTCCCAAAACTGTAAATCACTGGGTTGTGGGGGTGACACCTGTGTCCATTGTATTAAATATTTGATGCACTGTGCTCACCTGATGTCTGCTGGAGTAATAAACAGATAAGCAACAGAGGTTTAGCAGGTGTTGCCAGGAATATTCCCTGTGATCACCATTTTCTCTCTGTCACAAGCAGACAGCAGCAGCTGTAGGGTTTGTACCCTGCTTAACCACTGAGTCAGAGACTCAGAGCTTTGTCATTTATGGCTTTGAGTCTGTGACACAAAATAATGTTTATAAGAAATGAGAGTTCTGCCTCTTTTCTGATGAGGAACTTTTATAATCTGTTAATGCCAGTGTTAAGGGGGTTTACACATCCCTATGAATTGGCATTCAGTGCTTTTTAACACACATTTTTTTTTAATCACATGGCAGCAGGTTTCACAGGTGGGGAGTCAGGAGGATGAAAATCAGTGTCATTGCTGCCTTGCATGTTCTCCTCTCACAGCAGCCAACCACCCTGTTTCCTGTCTCTTACCACATCATCTCCTCTTGTTTACTCCCACTCCTAAGTCATTTTTACATTGTTCTGAACTGCTCTGCTAGAATATTGATGTCTGCACATGAAGTCTGCACTATGAAGAACACAGCTTGGGTGCTGACAAGCTGTCAATAGACATGCATGCTGGACTTTTCATTAATTTCTATTTTATATTGACATGTTATTGGAAGGAGATATTCCCAGTGTCCACAGCCACCTTCTGTGCTGCAGCCTCATGCCCTGTCCTAAAAAGGGAAGAGCACAGCCAGGACTGGGTGGGAGTGTTGAATGGAGTGGATGTGGATCATTCCTCTGTGCCACTTCTGTGTACCCAGCTGGTGCTGGTAGTACCACATGAAGCAGGCTGTTACTTATTTCCTAAGGCAGACATTTTTTCTTTCTTCTTTTTCTTCCTTTTTCTTTTCCTCTCTTTCTTTCTCTTTCTTTCTCTTTCTTTCTCTTTCTTTCTCTTTCTTTCTCTTTCTTTCTCTTTCTTTCTCTTTCTTTCTCTTTCTTTCTCTTTCTTTTCTCTTTCTTTCTCTTTCTTTCTCTTTCTTTCTCTTTCTTTCTCTTTCTTTCTCTTTCTTTCTCTTTCTTTCTCTTTCTTTTCTCTTTCTTTCTCTTTCTTTCTCTTTCTCTTTCTCTCTTTTTCTTTCTTTTTCTCTCTTTTTCTTTCTTTTTCTTTCTTCTTTCTTTTTCTTTCTTTTTCTTTTTCACTTTCTTTCTTTTCCACTTTCTTTTCCTTTTCCTCTTTTCCTTTTCCTCTTTTCCTTTTCCTCTTTTCCTTTTCCTCTTTTCCTTTTCCTCTTTTCCTTTTCCTCTTTTCCTTTTCCTCTTTTCCTTTTCCTCTTTTCCTTTTCCTCTTTTCCTTTTCCTCTTTTCCTTTTCCTCTTTTCCTTTTCCTCTTTTCCTTTTCCTTCTTCCCTTAAATTTTGATGTACCAGTGACACTAAAGTCTGGGCTTTTTTCCTCTCAGATTCCATTCTCCAAATTCTTTCTCTCCAGTCGGGGAAGAGTCCAGGATAACCAGCATCCTCTCTGGTTAGACAAGGCAAGTTTTCTATAGGCTTTACCTACCTGTCTGAAATTTCCTTGAAAATTATATTGTCTTGATAATTTACCAATCCTTTAATGTTTCTGAATTTGAAATGGAAGGGCCTCTTCTTGCTATAAGATACTTATTCTTGTGTGCTTGCCTTTGCACTTAAATTATATTACTTTTTGATAGCAGTGCCAGTTTACTTCAAAGTAGCTCCAGAAATAGCTTTGATGTCTGAATAACCAAGAAAATCTCTTGCTACCTACTTGGCTTTTCAAAAAAAATTTTTGGGGGGAGATGATCAAAGTGACTAAACAACAAAGTGCTGGTTGGCACAGCACTGTCAAAATAATAAAAGTAATAATCATAAACTTCCTACCCTGTGAGCAATATTATATTGTGGGGTTTTATTTGGGGGTATACAGTATCACTGAGCTTGAGAGTGAGCAGTAAACAGATGTAGTTAGAGGCTCTTTATAAAGTTTTTTTGTCCATGATTTCTTGTCAAAAGTAATAAGTAAACGTGTTGAGTATTTTATTTTATTGTTTCTCCAAGTGGGTAGGATAATTCACTGATTCACAGGAGGAGACTTTAGAAAAAAAAGCATTTTAAAATGTCTGTTTTGATGCACTTTCTCCCTATAGTAGGTGTATGACTTGATCTAGAACAGAAGCTCCTCTCCATACTTAAATTCCATTTGCATTTCCTAAGGAAATAATTTTATTTGCTTAATCATGATGAAACTGGCACTATGCAAACCTTGAAGGATAAAAATTGCAGTGTTGCTTTAAGCTTGGTCCTTTTTTATGAGTCAACACAGCAGCAGAAAGACAAACATGAAGTAATTTTCCTGTATTGAAAGTGTGGTAGTGAAGTGTCCAAGCCTTTAAGAAACAGCTCTGCACTTGACATTTCATCACTGTTTAAAGAGGTTGGTTTAATGAATTGTTTGCAGAACGTGGAGGTGGTAGATAGAGTTGTGGCTGATTTTATTGAAAATACCATTCTCATCTATCTATCTTTTAATTAGATCAGTACCCTGGGATTCACCATTGGAGATAAAGTAGATGGCCCCTTCCAGCTGGAGATTGATTTTATTGGTCTGATCAATGACAGAGCTCACACAGAAGAATTTGCCTATGAAACATATGAAAAGAATCCTATAGCTTGAGCTGGGCTGGTGCTGTTTGGGGCATTCTTCAGAGGTTTGTTTCATTTTTTATAAAACACTTCTGAACACGTGGCATATAGGAACATGGAGATTGTATGTAAACATGGAAGAGATAAATGCAGGAGGTATTGACTGGAGTAACTTACTAGAGGGACACTGCTGGCATCTTGGAGCTGCCCAATACAGACTCCCAGAGAGACTCTGCACACATGGACTGGAAGAGTATGTGATGTATTCTTATAAAGCAGTAACTCTTGACTGGGTAAGTTTTGGCTCTTGTCCTGGCCTTTAGAGAAATAAAAGTATTTAATGAGCTTGTACTTTTGTTCAGCTTTGTTTTCTACATTAGACAGTTTGTAAATAGTGGTGGGACACACATCCTCTAGTTTTAAAGTGGGGAAAAATAGGATGAAATTTAATACTCTGGCAAATGATGCTTCACTCTGACTCAGCCACTTAAATTTTCAAAGAGAAGCACCAGAAGCAGAAGGATTTCAACCTTTAACTTTGGCTACTCTGAGTAACTAAAGAAAGAAAAAGCTGCCTCTGCCAAAATTGAAACAGTAGCCGTGCAGGGGGCTTGGGTTACAGCTCAGAGCTGTGGGTGCCAGTGTTGTTGACTCCAAATAATCTCCCAAAAGGAAACTCCCCGAGCAGGCACAGCTTAGCTTGATAAGCACCAGTACAGGGCAGGTCTGATGGGTGCAGTTAGCTTAACTTGTGGCACAGGAGGCAGCTCTGGCACAGAAGCTCAGTACTCCCCTTTTTATAAGAGGTTTGGGTTTTGGTAACAAAAAAAAAAAAAAAAAAACTTTAAAGAAAGTGCTGAATGGTTTCATTTCAGCTATCACAGAGCTTGTTTAATCAAGTGACCTTGTTTAAACACACTTTACAAATATTAAGTATACTTACACTTTATATGGAAGAGGCCACAATAGAGTGAGTTGAAGCAGTATCTTTTTAATTTCTTCTATTTCTTTCTTTCTTACACAGCATTACATAGCTTAAGAGCAAAAGAAAGTTGATGGTTATTTCTAACAATGCCTGAACAAACACACTTTATGAAAGTGGTAGGTAAGCTAATTAGTAAGGAACACACATCACAAAGACACCAAACAGACCAAGTGCTAAATAAAGTATATGCAAAATATTTATTTTCTGCTATTACCTTCAAACAAACTGCTTGTTCTTGCCATTTCAGCATATTTGATAGGACAGTGCACACCCTGAATGCTTTGCTCAAAATTCTAGCTGATATTACAATTGCTAAATTTACCTTTCCAGTTCCATCCATAATAAGTCCAGAGAGCTTTTCTGTGTATTTTTTTAAGGAAGATCAATCACTTTTAAATTGAAAGTATGGAATGTGTCTTAACATTACTCATAAGCATCATAGAAAAGAAAACAGATTTTAACAGCTACTATTTACCACAGAAAGGAGTGAAACAACCTTACTTGTTTACAGCATTCATTTGGTAGCTTGTAAAGCCACTATTTTAAAATAAGGTATTTTACAAATGTTATGCTTTAAGCTGTTTGTTTTCCAGAGAGCTTGCAGATTTTTTTTTCTAATTCCCTACTCCTTCATAGGCATGAATTAGAAATGTAACTGTGCTGTAGCTGCTGTTTCATCATTTAGGGACTGATGTGCAGAACAGGGCAAGGAGACATCTCCAGCTCCTGTGATCAAACATTCTGAAGGTTGCTGTTCACTGTGTGCAGTCTGGGGGGTAGCAAATGCACCCTGGTGAAGAAGTGTGGCTTAGGCTGCAGGGAAACTTTGTGAACATCTTTTTTTTTTTTGCTTTAATGCCTTTTTGTTAAATAAGCTCAATGAAAATACTAAGCAACTAGAGACAGTTCTAAGCTCCTAAAAGTTTAGGACTCTAAACCTTATACAAGTTAACTAAAACATTACACTCAGATGCATTTCAAAGCCTCATTCAATGCTCTCTGGATTCCTCTAGCTACCAGCAAGCTGAGCCATACACAGCACAAATATTTACATGACAGGAACAGTATTTACAGGGGTTTCTTTGATACTTCTTACTCTTTCTGACCCCCAGATAGTCCTCTACGGGTTCTGAGAGCCTGGGCCTTTTTCTCTTTTCTCTCTTGCTCGTGTTTCTCACGCCTTTCTTCCCTGAAGGGTGAAGAGAAACAGAACACAAAGTTATATTAAAGGCAGAGACAGAAGCAAAGAAAAGAATCTGAAGATGACCAAGACTTCAACATCTGTCTAACCAGTGTGTTGCCTTTCTCATGGGCAGGGAATCCAAATGTTCAGGCAAATACTTCAGCTTAGACATCCAAGTCTAGCATTCAAGGTAACAATATATCAATATTCACAGCTTCTTTCAAGGTGACTGTGGTAAATCTTTAAGTGCTGGAACCAAAAGCTTCCAGAGAATGAAAATCTACTGGATTCAGAGCTGCTCTTCTTGCTATTAGACAGAATATTGGAGGCAAGAATTGTTTATAGTAATATAAAAGTATTATTTAATGAACTGCACCTTTAAATTTTAAAAAGAAAAATGAGTCATGGTATTGTTTTAAAGTAACACAATTCATAGAAGCTGGTGGTGTACTAACCTGGTTTGGAGATGTGGCTGTTTATAATCTTTCCTACATGAAGAGACATTGCTACTGCCAGACTTATTTAGGACAGTATTTTTTTTAAGTTCTCCCCAAGGTTTTAGTCTTCCTACAATTCAGGGACAAAAAGACAGACATGTTGAATTAGTAGTTTACTAATTGTATGCTTCACTTCTTACTGTGAATTTTATACTTGTTAGCCTGGTTTTTGCTGGGTGACTTTAAGATGAAATGCCTCAGCTGTATTATCAGTTTTACCACTCCATTTCCTACAAGTAATTTTTCTGTAAGTAGTAACAGGTGATTCTGCTTAGAAGTAACACAACACACAAAGTTTGACTTTGCACAGAAAAGTGCACATTTTAAAGAAAATAAAGGCACCTCATTTTGTAAAGAAGCATCTCATCCCCTGCACATACCTCTATCTACATACAATGATGCTTATTCTTATATATATATGGAATACAATGATGCTTATTCTTATATATATATGGAGTACAATGATGCTTATTCTTATATATATATGGAATACAATGATGCTTATTCTTATATATATATGGAATACAATGATGCTTATTCTTATATATATATATGGAATACAATGATGCTTATTCTTATATATATATGGAATACAATGATGCTTATTCTTACATATATGGAATACAATGATGCTTATTCTTACATATATGGAATACAGTGATGCTTATTCTTATGTTTATGGGCTTTTGGTCATAAAGACTTATTCTTCAGTAGAGAGGCTCTTAAAGTACATATGGTGTAGAAATTTAACACTGGTCTGCAGACTGCAGAAATCCAGAGAGTAAGAGAAAGGGCCAGGAAGAGGGACTGAAAGTTTTTGTTTGTAACAACACCTTTCTGAGCAGCTGAGTGTAAGGGGCATGAGCAGCAAAGCATAGCATGCCAATACCTTTATGTGGCTGGTATGTAAGTGGCCTTGAGAGACTTGCTTGGAGATCAAATGTCTTCTTTGTGCTTGTGGGTTCTGCAGAGTGAGCAGCAAACTTGAAGGGGGTGATAACTACAAAAAGAATCAAGATATTGTAATTATAGTAGCAAGAACTTCACTGTACAGAGCAAACTGGGAAGTGCCAGTGAAGAAAACCTTACAACTGTCAAAGAGATATCAAATGGTACTGTCTGCTACCTCTTAAAGGCAGAATCACACACATACAGCTCACTTGAAACAGGGAGCTTTCAGGTGTGGGGAGAGCAAGAGCTGTAGAATACCAGCCCTTTTCCTCTAAGGATACTATGCAAGAGCATATTTAGCTCCAGGGATTGTTCTAGTGTGTAAGAGCAAATTAGGTTTCTTGGTCTCCATGCTTATTTTGAACCAAAATAATTTTCACATTTTAAAAAAGTAGCATTTTTCCTGTACCTATTTATATGAATGTTTTGCCACGTAGTCCCTAAGGCTGTAAGAACAATTTTCATCCCCCACATCCTATATTAGGTTTCTCTGTAGGTAGGTGGGTGTCATATGTTAAAAGTCTTAGCACCTAGACATTATAACAAAAACACCAAACCAAAGGAAACAAAGAAACAAGTGAAGATTCTAAAGAATCCACCAAAAATTAGAAAGCAAAATTAAAACCTGGATCCACGTGACACAAGTTTACTGAAAAATGTATATAACCATTCAAATCTTGATCAAAAGAGACAAATATTTACCATCCACTTTACCTTTCAATGCAGTCAGATCATTGCTTCCTGCATTTCCCTTGCTGTCTTTCCTGTTCATGAGTTTGCAGCTCTTCTGGCTGGCAGTGGGGCAGATCTCCAAGTATGGAGACATTCTGGATGGAGTCTTGGTAAGAGAACGCTTGTGCTCATTGTCTTTTGTGGCTTCTGAGAACCTGGAAGTTGTTAGAAATATGAAGACAGGCATGCAAACAATGTGACAGAATAAAGAAGATTCTGCATTCCACCTTTCTGGCAGGTAGAAAGTTCTGCTGTGTACAAGATGTCCACAGCTTATCCATAAACTGCACTAAAAAAACCTTTGCTGGCAGTTTTCAGGTTGTGAGCCATGATCAGTAGCAGTAAGTAATATTAGGAGTTACAAAGAACTGACTTTCTTGTAGTATTAGAGAGCAAATATATTCAGCTGCAATAAACTAGTATATTTCTGCACCAACAAGTATGATTTACTTTAGATTTTGACTGTAGTAAACCAAATTTTTTAATTAAAATTAAGCAAAACTTAATTCTGGCATTCAAAGAAGCTGGAAATCTTACAAAAATTCTGTGATTAAAACACACAAGTTCTCAGCATATCAACACACACATGCTGTATGTCTGTGTATAAACAGATTTTTTGTGTATATGTGTGTATACATAGGTAAGCAAGAAAGAAAAATCAAATCCTTACATGAAGAAATAGGCTTATCAAAAAAGTACAGAGAATAAGTTGATAGCCTGCAAGATACAGAAAGACAGCAAGTAAATGTTGCAGAAAGTTGCATTTTGAGAGCTAAAATGTTTATGGAAGAAGTACAGCTTGCAAGATCTATGTCAGCACATCTTTGGACAAATAGAATTGAAGAAAAATTTGGGTTTGGGTTTCCATATTGCTAATGAATCAAGTCAGGCCTCAGTGAAGACAATAAGTATCATCCAACAGGGCATCATAATTAGAATGAATACTGCTTTAATTTGTGTTTGTTTGGTTGTTGTTGTGGGGTTTGTTTTGATTTTTGGTATATTTGTCCAAATATAGCACATTCAAGGTAGAAAGAAATACAGTAAGATTATGTGGGTGATTTTAGGAAGAATAAGGAACCTGGACCTTTAAATAGCAAAAGAACTGCAATCACATGTCCTGTAGTTGCTATTTAGGATATGTCAATATCATAAGTCAGTTTCTGACTTAGCAGCTCCACACACACTCTCTTCAGGAACAAAGAAGAGAGGAACAGCTTCAGGAACAGCTGTGATCTTGGCATTCAAAAGTTCCAAAGTGAAGTTTAGCAGAAAAACAGAAATGAACACAACTAAGACCAAAAATGAACCAAGGTATTGTTGCAGAGGGAGAATATATATATATTATATATATATATATTATAAAATGCCTAAATCTGAACACTGTAGGGAGTTTAATAAACTGAATAAAGTTGGATTTAGTACAGAAACCAATGAAGCAGTAGTAGTAGAGACAAGGATTTTCACAGAAAAACTGGGCAATGCAGTGCCACACAGATTGTCTTTTTGATTCCTTCTTTTAAAGTATTTTTTGTTCAAGACTTTAGGAAAATAAACTACTAAAATTTAGTAGTAACAGAAGTTACTAGCAGTTCTAGTTAATCAGTCTCAAATAAATTCAGATGTGACAGAGACTTGTTAGGTTGTCTGAGAAAATGGAAATAGATAATAGAAAAAAATAATTTGGCTTGGTTGGTTTAGAAAATGAAAGCTAAAGGAAAGGCAACAGACAGGAAAATGAAAAATTAAGATAGTGACAGCATAGTAAGGGTTGAAGCAGCCATAAAGCTACTGCTGCAAGATAGTAACCAAAATTCAGTCTCCTGGAGCTCACTTTCAGAACAGAAACAATGTAGTCAAATCACAGTCAAGTGTTGATTATTCCAGGTTTATCACACCCGATTTCTCCGTGGTACTGTTGGTTTGGGTTTTTTTACCTGACATTCATTTTGGCTGTTGAAAGGACAGAAGGATTAAATGAAGATTTCTTAGACAAAATGCTTTGGCTGGCAGCGTTCAGGGAATTGCGTGGGGGGCGCTGGAGGCTACAAGGGGTGCTGGTGGCTGAGAATCTGCCTCTTTTGGGACTTGGGCTGAAAGGTTTGCTACTGCTTTGCTTCTAGGGAAGAGAAAATCAAGAGTTAGCACACACTTAAAATATATCAGGAAAGCACTAAGAGGAAAGGATAACACTGAATCAGAAGCATGAAGTTTCTTAAATTTCCCTCCTTTCTTTAAAAGCAAATTTTCAAAATAAGTAATTTTATTATTATTAAACTGATCTAAAAACACATACTTTAGTATTGTATATTTTCTTGTTATAAGCTAAATATTGTTTAGTATTGTAGTGCCTTTTTCTAAAGCTCTTAAGCACTTTGACTTTTTGGCTATCCCCTGTCACAAGTTACTTGTCTTAAGGATACATTGACACATTATATTCCACAGAGAAAAATGTACTTTTCAGGATTTTCAGAGTTAGTGCTGTTGTTATGTCCATAATATTCATTTAAATGTTCATTGACACATTACTGTCATCTTGCTGAGCTCTGCTGCACTCTGAGAGGCCTGGTTAGCAGCTTTCACCCACACTTGTGAAACACAAGAACTGAGAACAGGGCTCCTGAGAGCATGTGTTGCATATATCTTAGAGGAAAGTCCTATATGGTCATTGAAAAATGGATCTTTAAGGCAAAAAAGAGGAATTTAATATTAAACTCTGGCTTTTTGAAAAATAACCAAGAGGAAGGGTTGAGTTCTGCAGCAATTCAAAGAGTTGTAAACAAAAACTCCAGGAGTTCCTTCACAAAAGTAATTGCCACAATTATTTTTACTGAAAAACTGGTTATTTATTAGTTCCTATAACTATAAAATGTTAATATATAAAACCTTACATAATGATACAAATGATTAATGACTAAAATTATATAAATACCTATATAAAATTAGTTATATAGGACTGCAGTTGATCATAAGATTCAGCTGCATGTACACATGACCAGTTACCTACTGCCCTAAAGGGCCTCTCAGGGACTGTTAGAGGCTCTGGATATAAATTAATATAAATTAATATGGGAACTATGGATATCTTCCTGTGCTATCACTTACCTTGACTTCAGTGAGAGCATATCTGCAGTTTTCAATCAGTTTTTTTTTCCTTTCAACATAGTCAGAAATAGATTCCATGTTTTTGAAGTGAGCCTCATGAACCTTCTTGAAGTCTAAGAAGTTCCAAAATAAGAGTCACAGATGTGATAATTTCCTAAGGAAGTTTACTACTCAGCAGAAGAATCTTACAACACCTACTGTTCCAGCCTCAAAGAAAATATAATTAATTCCTCTAATTAAAGGCCCTGTATACCCAGAAAATTATGAAACAGAATCTGCATAGTCAGTTACTTGGTGCATGCTCTGGAGAACTACAGAATGGTTTGGATTAGAAGGGACCTTTGAAGGTCACCCAGTCCAATCCCCCAGATTCTACAGTTAAGTTAAAAATAAATGCTTCCAAATTTTAAATATATTTTACCAAGTGATGAAAATGAGCTAAAACATAGTAATGCAGCACAACAGTACTGTTTATAAAGTGAAAACAAAGCAAGCAGGAGCAATTGCTTGTCTTCTGGGCTTTTTGTGGTTTTGAAAATGATGAATGCAAATATTCTATCCGAGGCATCCAGGTGTTGCATGAACCAGCTCTGTAACATACATACAACTCCTTTACTACTACGAGTTTACAAGTTGGAAAATATACCTTAAAATGTAACCCTTAAAAACTTTATTTGCTTGCTTTTTGAGGAGAAGATGTTCTGTTCTTCAAGCAGAAACAGAAATTTGCATTGGAAAAAAGCCAAGTCTTACACAGCCAACCTGTGTCTGAAGAGGGGAGGGGTATCTTACTTGGTGTAGTTCCTGCTTTCCAAGACCTCGATGCACGGGCTCCACATAAAGGGATTTTCCCTCTTGCATGGTGACCATCACCTGGTACAGCAAGATGAGACAAAATCATCAGAACTCCTGGAAAATATTTTCATGCAATCACAACCTTTTTTACAATATTTGTTCCAAAACACGCTTTCTCCTGAAAGGGAGATGAGGTTTTGAGAAAGAAAAATAGCTATAATAAATATGTCTCTCAGGAAAATACAAGCCCCACATGAATCTTAAGTCATAGCCAGTTATTTTCTTTCCATAATTAAATATTTTACAGGGGAAGGTAAAAGCAAAGCAACTCAAAATTCACAGGTCTTGATGTGTTTAATAAATAAGTTGAAAATTTTGATTATAAAGAAGAAATACCTTTGGGACAGCTTTGTTACCACTGCCTTGTGTATATGTGCAGAGCCTAAGTTCTTTTTATCATCATCTCTGCTCTCAGGTATAGTGTGAGGATCATGTTCATATTTTAGTGATTAATTTTATTAAGAAAAAAATCAGGTAGCTTCACACGGAGTTCAATATTTGCATATTAAAAAGAAAATATTTGCTTTTGTATTAATTCAGATTCCCCTTCAAATAACTTTGGATAACCTCAATATATTGAAAGAAATCCTCACTGGAAGAAAATAAGGGGGAGGGTGTTGAAAATAATTGTTGAAAAAATCAATTTTTTCAACACTTAATGTAGACATAGTATTGTTCTGCCTCACAACTCTTGCTGTCTGAATATACTGAAGAAACCAAAAACAAACCAAAAAGCTGTATGGATACTTATAATTCCAGTTACAGGGAGAAATGAATACCATGCCAACTGCCAGGACAATTGCTGTCTCAACCAAAGCATCCTTTATATATTTTATTGCTTCTGGTTTTAAAAAAACAATTGAAAATCTTTGTTTTTTGTGTGAGTTTCAAAATTATAGGTGGGTTCCAATAAGAATGTCCTTGTAAATTTTACTGAACAGGAACATCCACACTCTGCATCAGGGTCTACATACACTTGGTGTGCATCTTATTTGCCAGATCCAAAATACCAATCAATAATTAAGACAAACTCTTTTCTTCATTTAGCCTCATGTGCAAAGGAGCAGGGGAACAGCTGATTCATGTTTCAAGTGGCATTTTTGAAGGTCTAAAAATACTGATGCACTGTAATAGTCAGGTATTGTTAGACAGTTTAAAAAAATTCCAAAAGATTCTCTATGTCCTGTCCTACTCCTATGAAGAAAATGACAAAACCTGGTCAGCTGAAGGGAAAGAGAACTGAAGCACAAGGAAAAAAGTTCTTTTCTTGCCACCTTTTAATCAGCCAAGTAGCATCAGGGGCATCCCAAAAGGCACCAACCCTAAATGGGGCTCAAGACTCAAATACACTCAAACTTCCAAGAATTCCTTCAATAAAAACATCAGGCTCTGAAGCCAAAGCCAGGATTCCTAGACTGCAGAATTTGTGGCTGTGTTGCAGTACAGTAAACAAACAAGTCACAAAGGACATAGATTTTTTTTTGTATCCCCAAGTAAGGTACTGATCACCAGACATGCCACAAAAATCTTTGTGGACATAATCAAATAATCAAAAGGTGCATTTTCATTAGTAGAAGCAACTTAACATACCTTTTTTTTTTAAATTTTCTACTTACATTTATCTCCACTGCTTTTAGTAGAAGTCTTCTCTGGTTGTTCCTGACCAGCACCTGTCACTGGCTTCTTAACAGCTCTCTTTTTAGTTATTTTTTCTTCATTTTGAAATCCCTGCTGTCCCTTTTCATGTTCACCTCCAGGCACTTCATTTTCTTTCATTTCAGAATGCTCCTGCAGTTCAAATATACATTTAAACAGTTTGCTCCAAATGGATAGATAGAAGGGCTGAGAAGCTGCATAGCCTTGATCCTTAGGGGTTTTCCATGTCAGAGTAGCTAAAACCTTAAGCATTGTTGTCTAACCTCATGCATGACTGTTTTGCAAGAGAATTCCTGAAATCCAATCTGAATGAACCCATGAGACACTTATCCTGTTACCTCACAAACACACCTTTACCTGCACAGCTCTATTATTTTGGTATAAGATTGCCTTTATTGACCAAACCTGATTATTTGCAAGAAAAAGAGTTCAGTGGCTATGTTCCTTTTTACTACAAAATTCTTATATACACAAACATACAGAAAATGCAGAGCAGCTCCTAAATGGTGGTAGACAAATCAAACTTGTTTAAATGATGTTTGGAGGAAGGGGTGGGCAGCCAGCACACAAAACCAAGCAGTGCAAATCACCTCTTTCTCATCAGGAAGCCCTGTGTTTTCTTCACTGGTGTTAGCTTTCTCACTGGAGTTCTTTTTTTTTCTGGTCATTTTCTTTTCTTTACCATGTCTTTTTCTCATAAAACACAATGAATCAGCCATAATTTCCTTGCAATTGTTCAGTTCATCCAATTCAGTGGAAGCAGATGCACTTCTTTCAGAGTCCTGTAGCAGAAAGATACTAGGATGTGGAACATGTCTGACACAAACATATGTCAGATATTCCAAAGAGAGTTTCAATTCTATTACTGGAAAAAGTATTTCACACAGAGAAAAAACAGTAGCATGGCATTTAGTAGCATATTAATCAAGAAATTGGGCAATATTTATATTTTCCTAAACAAAGCTCATTGTTTGAGCACTGTAAAAAGAAGTCCTACAGTTGTTTTATTATATTGCATTTTTTAAGATTATAAACAACTAATATTTTATATTTGAAATCCAACTTGCATGATGCTGTGATTCTCCCAGATTCCTATATTTCTGTGGAATACTCTTCACCAAAAACCCCAGCCTCTTCCATATTTATTAAATTAAAATTAAACTGACATGGATTACACTAGTTCCTCAAACCTTTATGGATTATTTCAAAGGAAGCACTTAAAAGTAGATGTATTTTAGAAAAAGCAGATCCCAATTTCCTTTCTATCAAAAAGAAAAATTGTTGCTGCATGCAACAAAATAATTCAGCTTAGAGAAAATTTATTTTAAAAGATAAAAAAACAATATATTAAGAGATTAATAAAGCTGTACCAACTGACATCCCAGCTGTACCAACTTTCATTTTAGTATCATTCTAAGTAAATAGTTGCAGATGTAAAATGCTTTCTGGTGGGTATCTAGTCCCTTTTGCCTAGGCATGAAAAAAGAATAAAATATTTTTCTATTGGGTACTGACAAGTGCCTGGAGCTAAAAGTTAGCTCTAGTTGTCTTTAAAAGAACAGCTGATTCCTAAGCTATTACCATAGTTTCATTTCCTTGTTCTGTTTCTTGAAATCGTTGCTTCAGTGCTTTCAGGAGTTTGTCTGCCTGCAGAGAAATCAAAACAACAGATGAACTAAATATTGCTTTAAGTTATCAAACAAAAGACTGCATAGATTCAATTAAACTCTAAACTGATCCAACAAACAAGTAGAATATTTCCCGAGTCCAATGAACTTCATTCAAGTGAAGGAAGTGCTTAATGCTGCAGATAATTAATGTTGCAGATTCTCCACAGAGGCACAAATATAAAATTCTCAGAATCTGTTTCTTCCAGCCCATATGTTTACCAGAAAGTTTAACTGTGAAAGGATGAATAAGATTAACTGTTTTTAGCAGCACTGCCTAGCTGAATATTTATTAAAATTTTATCAAATTCCTACTATAACTTCTGTCTTCTAATCTATGCAAAGCATTCTTCTCACCCTTTGCATATAATCAACAGTAATAGCAACCAACTAAAAACAAAATTACATGAGGTCAGTAGGTCAAGAGAGGTTCTACACCCTTCTACTCTGCCCTAGTGAGAGAGCATTTGAAATATTTGTGCCCAGTTCTGGGCCCTTAAGTTCAAGAACAGGGGACTGCTTGAAAGAGACCAGTGCAGAGCCACAAAAATTATTAAGGGAGTGGAATGTCTCTCTTAAAAGACAAGGCTGAGTAAGCTGGGTCTCTTTAGCTTGGAGGAGACCAAGGGGCAACCTCATTAATGTGTATAAATATGTAAAGGGCAGATGGCAGGAGGATGGGGCCAGTGACACCCAATGATAGGACAAGGGACAATCATAGAATCCTAGAATCCTAGGGGTTGGAAGGGACCTCGAAAGATCATCTAGTCCAACCCCCCCTGCCAGAGCAGGGCCCCCTAGAGTACATCCCCTAGGAACGTGTCCAGGTGGGTTTTGAATGTCTCCAGTGAAGGAGACTCCACAACCCCCCTGGGCAGCCTGTTCCAGGGCTCTGTCACCCTTACAGTAAAAAAATTCTTTCTGATATTCAACTTGAACCTCCTATGCTCCAATTTACACCCATTACCCCTTGTCCTATCACTGGTCACCACTGAGAAAAGCCTAACTCCATCTCCCTGACACTCACCCCTTACATATTTGAAAACATTGATGAGGTCACCCCTCAGTCTCCTTTTCTCTGGAGCACAGGAAGTTCCCTGTAAGCTTTTTCACTGTGAGAGTGACAGAAAACATGAACAGGCTGCCCAGCAAGGCTGGGGAATCTCCTCTGGAGACATTCAAAACCCACCTGGACACATTTCTGTGTTACCTACACTAGGTGATCCTGCCCTAGGAGCAGGGTTGGATTCCCTGATATTTCAAGGTCCCTTCCAACCCCTAACATTTTGTAATTCTGGGAATGCAAAAGTGATATCTTAGACTATGAAAAGACTCTTAAATACCGAACTGGAACAGTCAGCAGAAAAAAAAAAACAAACCTAAACTAGGAGTTTAAGAACAAACTAACCCAGAACTAAAACCCCAAGCAGAGATCTTAATTCTGTCACGACAGTGAGTTCCTTTGTCCAGTGAAGCCGCGGATTTTTTTTGTTTAAAGGCTTTATTCCTTCTCCCACTAGTAATGCAGCAACCAGACTGCTGCCGAGTGACTTACTGGCAGTGTTCCCAGGGAGAGATGAAGCCACTGCCACAAATCTCTTGTTCTAGGGAGAGGAAACCGCTGCATGCCTCAGTTTCTCCTCCTTAACAAATATTAGTAAACAAACACAGGCACTCCCATGCTTTGAAGCACACTATTACCATTACCTTTTACAGCTGAGAGCGGGGAAAAAAACCCCTAGCTCTCCCTATTGCGTGGAAAACAGCAATGTAACCCGCAGGCAGCCGGGGCCGCCCCGCAGTGCTGACCCCGGGGGTGCAGCCCCGCGCTCCCCCTTTCCCGATGCCTCCAAAAAACGGAGACCCCCCCACCCCCCCCAAGCAGCTCTTTCTCGGAAGGTGTTTGGGCACCGCTCCGTGCCTTAGGGGTAGGAAGCAACTCCCAGGACGCGAATTTCTGCACGCTTCAGGGCAAAGGCACTGCCGCCACCCCGCCGGACCGCGCTGGGACGTTGCCAACACCACTGCGCAACAGCCAGAACAAGAATATCCATGGGGCACCCGCTCCCCACAGGGCACCCGCCCCCCACAGGGCACCCGCCCCCCACAGGGCACCCGCTCCCCTCAGCTCCCAGCTGGGCAGAGAGGGAGCACCAGAGCCGCGAACACCCTTCAGAGAGCAGGAAACTGTAGCTCCCACCACCCGCCCCTCGCTCAAACCCACGGCGCCGCTCCCTCCCTCCCTCCTCGGCAGCTGCTCCCCACCACCCACCCGCAGATTGGCCTTCAAGCCGGCAGCCTTGGCGATGCGCTGGAGCTCGGCGTATTTCAGGAACTCCAAGTCCCGGGGTGAAGGGAGCACCATGGCTGCGACCACCGCCGCGCGTTAAATCTCGCGCTCAACTGACGCCGCGCGCGCCCCGGCCCCGCCTCAAACGTTCAAACTCGGCCGCCGGGCCACGCCATTGGCTGGACGGGAGGAAGGGGGCGGTGCCGGGAGCACGGGAAACACCAATAGGGGCGCGGCTAGCGGCGCGTGCTTGTTTTCAAACGCGAGAGGCGCCCCGGCAGAGGGAAAGCCCCGCCCTCTCTTTCTTGATTGGCTCGGAGCCTGGCGTTGCGAAGATTGACGTGTCCGCTGCCCAATGGCGACGCAGACCCGTGGAGAGTGCAGTAATGGTGAGTCCGGGGAGGCGGGGGCCGCGCTCGAAGAGGAAGCGGGAGAAGATGGCGGTGAGGCGGCGGCTGATGGAGCTGCTCCAGGGCATGGAGGGCCGGGGCTCCGTCGTTGTGGAGCATTTGTCCTCCGCCCCCGCCGCTCCTTGTGTCTCGCCGCCGCGCTCGCCGCTGGCTTTACCCCCGCGGCTGCTGTCGGAGCAGTGCGCGGTGTTTCACTGCCGCGGCTGCTGGGCGGTGCTCGGGGACTCGCTGGATCTCTGCGCGCAGGACCCGCAGCTCGGCGTCCTCGCCTGCTACAGTCAGTGCCCCCCGGCGTGGGCAGTGCCCTGCTCCGGAGTCCCCCGGGCTGGGCTGGGATCCACGGGATGCGTGGGGAAGGATGAGGTTCCGGCACACCCGGCGTGTCGCCCACCTTCCACGGCCGTGGGTGTCTGGGCTGTGCTTCCCCACGCGTGTCCGGGGCGGGAGGCAGGGAGCGGCTCTGCCTTGCCGGGGGGGGTCTCGGGGAGAAGCGGTGCGTGGGTTCTCGATTTTAGGGGTTCTCTCCTCTCTCCTCAGAAGTGACAGACAACGTGGTCTGGCAGGATTCGCTCATGGTCGGCCTGGACGGAGCCCTCCAGGGATGGTGCGTAAGTTCAGCGAGTGCTTAACTTTTCGTACTCGCGGTTTATTATTACGGATGGGGAATCCTCTTGTTGCTTTCATTTTACTCCAAACTAAAAGTTTTGCTGCTCCGGCCTTTGTTGATGGATGAGAACATTTGAGCAACAAAGTAGAAGACGGCCCAGCCTTTTTTTTTTGTTCTGTTTTTCTGCTTCTATCCTAAGAGTTGTATTCCCTTCATTAAGATATTTCTTTGGTTGGTTTTTTTTTGTTTTTTTTTTTTTTTTAGGGGATAGGGTTTTGTTTGGTTGGTTTGGGGGTTGGGTTTTTTTTTTTCTTGGCGGTGGTGGTTTTTGTTTTTTTAACACTGAAAATAAATAACTTCTGCTCTATTTATGAGCCTACAGCTAGCAACAGGTTTAGGAACTCTGGGGTTAATCTGATGGAAAGACTGTAAATTCTTTTGGTTTTTTTGTGGTTTTTTAGGGGGATAGGGTTTGGTTTGGTTGGTTTGGGGTTTTTTTGGGGGTTTTTTTTGTTTGTTTTTTTTTTGGTGGTGGTTTTTGTTTTTTTAACACTGAAAATAAATAACTTGGCTCTATTTATGAGCCTACAGCTGGGTTCAGTAACTCTGGGGTTAATCTGATGGAAAGGATGTAAATATCACTTGGTGACTTAAATAACCAGTAGCTGGCATAAATGATGTTTAAAGGCTACTCTAGCCTTCTGTGAGGTATTATTTTATTTATTTATTATTCATTTTTTATTTTTTATTTTGTAAATGAAAGACTTGGGCTGGTTTTTGGTGGGTGGGTTTTTATTTTTTGGGGAGGCTGGGTGAGGCACTAATCTGTTTTATCAGAAGGAAGTTTCACATTTATAACCTGCCCCAGGAATATAGCCCAAGCCACTATGTGGTAATAAGCCATGCATTTTCTCCCCTCATTACAACTTCACTTATTAGAGAGATTATTTCTTACTAAACACCCAACATCTTATGTTCATTCACATTTTCTCCACATGTTTTACTTATTTAAGGAGAAAGCAGCATTATGTCTTGTTTTGCTGTTCTCATAAACCTGATTATTGGTGTCCTCTGACAATCATTCAGTACCTATGGTTTCTGAAATTTCTGTCTAATGACATTTTTATTTTTCTTTTTTAGTACATATTATTTTTTATCCTGTGGGTCGTGTGACTTGGTACTGGGTTTCATTCTTTACTCTACCCCCAGTAACCTGGCTTATCTCAGGAGCTGCTTCTCCTTACTCAAGGACAACATCATCTGGTGAGTACACTGAGGTCTTGTGGTCAATCACTTAGTGTGAATTTGTAATTTACTACAACAGGGATGAAACTAAATTAATTATAGATGAGAGTGTTGAGAAAACCTCAGAATTTTAGGATGATGCCATTATTTTGTACAAGATGTACTCTGTGTGTATGCAAGTTAAAATTGTAGTCAGAAAAGCACAAAATTAATACCACAGCTATCCAGGAATAACTTGGCCTTGAAAAAAATCAATTTAAGGGTATCTCGTGTAAATCATCAACTTGGCAGAGAAGACTGGGTGGATAATTTGACTTAAGGAATGCAGGAGGTGGTAAAGAAGAACCCAAATTAAGAAGATTGACTGCTGAACAGTCTGGGATAGCTTGAGATACAGAACTTGAAATATTGTCTCTTTTAGGTGAACTTATCTCATTTTAATGTCACATCCCTAGGTCAAGAAGACCCCTCCACGTGTGTAATAACAGAAATACTGATATAACCATATTATAACCATATTATAACCATATTATAACCATATTATAACCATATTATAACCATATTATAACCATATTATAACCATATTATAACCATATTATACCCATATGTAGATTGCTAATTAGTCATGGTAACAAAGATGGATTTGGAAGCTTACTAACTCTACAGTTCTGTGTGTAAATATGTAATGGAAAATCCCATTTTTTGTGCTTGATTCATGGGAAAGCATCAAGCACCCAGCTTTGTAGAAGAATGCACTAAATAATAGTGTCTCCTCCCTAAATGTTTTATTTTTGTCTGCATTTTTGGGAGCCAACTTAAAATGGTAATGAGAGGATTTTATGATTTCAAAGTAAAAGTTTTCTTATGTTTTTGATGTATTAACTAACTTTAGTAACAATTTTTTATCTTATTTAAATTAATCTAAACAATTATTGTAATTAGGGGGGGTTTAATTGTTGGTTGATGTTGGTTTGTTTCTCCCCCTTTTGTTTTTTCAGTTATCTCCTACAAAACCAAATTACAGTAGAAGCCTCTAAGGTGAATTTTCCTCCTGTGACCTTAAAGGAATCAGTCCAGAAAGTAAGATTAATATAATATAATTATATATAAATTATATATAATTATAAATAAATTATATATATAAAATATATATATTATATATAATATAATTAATATAAGTCTATATTAATTTGTATGAAAAATATTTTCAAATGCTTATTAGGTTTTTTAATATATTAATAAAAAAAATTGATACAGTTACTTTTTTTTAAGTGTATAAGATGGAGAAAATACTGTCTTATAGTACAATGACTGACTAAAGTGAATGAGATATGCAAAACATTTTTTAGGACCATTGTCTGTCCCATAGGTAAAATAAAGTTACTGTGTGTAGGAGACAGCAAGTGTGTCCAGTATTAATGTGCCTGCTTGTTCCTTTTTTTTTTTTTAATTTTATTTTTTTTGTTTCTACTCTAAGCATAGAAATAGGCTTAAGTTTTGCCCTACTTTAAATCCTCTTCTAGTGTCTTCTCCTAAGATCAGAGTGTTTTTATAGGTCAAGTGAGGCTAAAATTATCCAGTTAACACTTCTAAAGTTGAGACATGTTTTTCAGAAGTAAAAAAAAATAAAATTATAGTGCTTTGTTGAAACACAAATTATGTGACTGTAGAGTTTTCTTGTTGACTAGAACAAGTGCAAGAATCTGGTCTTTGCTTTTTGAGATATCTCAGCAGGATTTTATGCTGTGTTGTAGATGTTTTAACTTAAACCCCAGACTCTGAAAATGGCATTTTTTGAGGGATCACCCTCATGTATTCCTATTCTAATGATGAAACAGTCTGTCCAGATGTTGTCAAAGAAGAACTCTGTGTAAAAACTTGCAATTCATTAACTAGGAAATAGGGAATTGATTGTATTAAGGCTTCAGGAACTTTGTCTCCTTCAGCAGTGCTTCCATACACCTCTGAAAAGGGGTTGTGTGGGCACATTCATCTGTGTCCTCTTTGCTGCACAGGCCTCTGATTTGGGTGCTAATTTTGGCTGTACTGGGTATGCAGTAGAGAGGTTAAAGCCAAGCATAATCTTTTGTCTTGAAAGTGGCTTTTGAGCCACTGAAAGTGGAGTGCACATTATTCAAGGTCCAGTGTTAGGACATTTTCCTCTATTTTTAATACTCTTAATTTCTTCCAGATGAAAGAAAAAGTTGTGGAGCTCTACTTTCGCATGGAATGTGTGAAGAAGCAGCTGGAGGAACTGGAAGAAGGGGGAATAATCTGAGACATTCTAATAATAACTCAGAGATAATCTGAGAAGAGAGATAAATGGACAGAAATGGGGAGCTCTTCATCAAATGCACTTGCCCTACGACCAAGATATGAAATAATCAGGGTCATTAATAATATGCCACCTTCAAGAACTTCTGCAGTTGTTTCTGCACCTCCACTGGGGTTGTTCACTGTGGTGAATTAATGCACCACAGCAGGTTTGAGTGTTGCTCTGTCACTTTATGTGTGTCTAGAAATAAGCCATGCTTAAGTGCACCCCTTCTTTCTAAGGGGAACACCTGAAATCTGACATTCTGAAGCTATGCTTGGGAAAATGAGTGGCTGATCCACGCAGAGCATCTCTCTCTGAGACAGTGTAACCATGGCTTTGATTCTCTGAAATGAACTCAGGAGGGGGAAAAAAGTCTGAAATAGTGAAAAACAGTTTTTGGAAAACTTTACGAAACATCCTAACAAGATGATATTCAAGAGTTATTACAGATTGAATGTTCTTCCAGAGATCCAAAGTTCTCTGTTAAACACTGTGTTAAATCCAGTGCTCATGGCAGCCAGCTGTTGGTCAAGTGGTTCAGATGCATCTGGTGTGTGAGGTGCTGCTATGAGAGCTGCAGAGTGTGCTGGAGGTGTGAGTCTGGGGGGCAAAATGCTGGCTGGAGCACAAGGTTTTGGATTTCAGATTGCCAAGGGCAAACCATGTGCCTGGCAAGTGCTGTGGATGTGCAGGACCAAGTCAAACTCTGGCAGCTCAGTGAAGCTGAGGCTGAGCCACTGCCTGTAACAGATCAGAGCCTTTTGGGGGCTGATGTGAAACTAAGGAAGAGTTTTTCTCTTATGCTTGCTGACTGAAAAGTTTGGTAGCTGTCTGTAGTAGCCTAGAGGATTATATTTACTTGATCAACTTAATTTCAGTGATGCAATCTGCCATTCCTTTGCTTCTATTTCCACAAATGTTGGTTCTGTGGAAGTGCAGGGCCAAGTCAAACCCTGGCAGCTCAGTGAAGCTGAGGTTGAGCCACTGCCTGTAACAGATCAGAGCCTTTTGGAGGCTGATGTGAAACTAAGGAAGAGTTTTTCATTCACCTTCACTTCTGCTTAATTAACTACTCAGCTGAAGTTGTGATATCTGCCTGCTGCATTCACTTGGCTGGCCAAGATGTTTCATATAAAAACCCTGGTGGGTACTCAGTGGGAGCTCTCTGGTTTGAGTGGGTTGGTTTTATCCAAACATCTAGAAAGCAATTTGATGGAGAATGAACACTGCTTTCCCCTTGCTGTTGGGACACAATATATCTTTATTCCCAATCCTTTTTGTCTCCCTCTTGCTGACTGAAGGGCTGCTTTAAACTTTATGAAAAGTTTGGTAGCTGTCTGTTAATAGCCTAGAGGATTATATTTACTTGATCAACTTAATTTCAGTGATGCAATCTGCCATTCCTTTGCTTCTATTTCCACAAATGTTGGTTCTGTGGAAGTGCAGGGCCAAGTCAAACCCTGGCAGCTCAGTGAAGCTGAGGCTGAGCCACTGCCTGTAACAGATCAGAGCCTTTTGGAGGCTGATGTGAAACTAAGGAACAGTTTTTCATTCACCTTCACTTCTGCTTAATTAACACTGCTCAGCTGAAGTTGTGATCATCTGCCTGGTGCATTCACTTGGCTGGCCAAGATGTTTCATATAAAAACCCTGGTGGGTACTCAGTGGGAGCTCTCTGGTTTGAGTGGGTTGGTTTTATCCAAACATCTAGAAAGCAATTTGATGGAGAATGAACACTGCTTTCCCCTTGCTGTTGGGACACAATATCTATATTCCCAATCCTTTTTGTCTCCCTCTTGCTGACTGAAGGGCTGCTTTAAACTTTATGAGAAGTTTAGTAGCTGTCTGTAGTAGCCTAGAGGATTATATTTACTTGATCAACTTAATTTCAGTGATGCAATCTGCCATTCCTTTGCTTCTATTTCCACAAATGTTGGTTCTGTGGAAGTGCAGGGCCAAGTCAAACCCTGGCAGCTCAGTGAAGCTGAGGCTGAGCCACTGCCTGTAACAGATCAGAGCCTTTTGGAGGCTGATGTGAAACTAAGGAACAGTTTTTCATTCACCTTCACTTCTGCTTAATTAACACTGCTCAGCTGAAGTTGTGATCATCTGCCTGGTGCATTCACTTGGCTGGCCAAGATGTTTCATATAAAAACCCTGGTGGGTACTCAGTGGGAGCTCTCTGGTTTGAGTGGGTTGGTTTTTTCCAAACATCTAGAAAGCAATTTGATGGAGAATGAACACTGCTTTCCCCTTGCTGTTGGGACACAATATCTTTATTCCCAATCCTTTTTGTCTCCCTCTTGCTGACTGAAGGGCTGCTTTAAACTTTATGAGAAGTTTAGTAGCTGTCTGTAGTAGCCTAGAGGATTATATTTACTTGATCAACTTAATTCCAGTGATGCAATCTGCCATTCCTTTGCTTCTATTTCCACAAATGTTGGTCCTGTTCTTGCTAATGCCACTATTTCATGGTCATAATTTTTATTTGTAAAACAGCTCTTGCAATGGGCTTGGAGCAGAGGGGACAGGACTTGCTGCCAGGCACCTCAGAAGCTTTAGGTGGTGTTTGTTGTCCTGCTTTTTGATTAATAGTTCCAGGTTTTTTTGATTTGGAGTTCTTGGATATGATTAAGCAATAACATAATATATCAACATCCATTCTGCAGGGAGAGGAGGGGCTCTCTCTGTTAAATTTCTAATACTATATGCTGTCAAAATTATTGTTAAAGTTTTATGAATCTGAGAGGTGTTAAGTGCAAAAATGCAGTGCCTTTTAATGGCAAGATATCCAAACTATCTGAAGTAAATGTTACAGAGCCAGTAAGTTTTTAAAGCTATGTTGTGCAGAGTTCAGCACAACAGAGTTCTCTGTTGTGCAGAGTTCTTTAAGGGCCTTTTGGTCTAACTGGGGTTTTGTGACTAAACTTGTTTTGTGCAAGCATCCCCTTATCTTGGGTAAATGTGTTCAATTTTATAGTCTCACTGTCTCTCTTGTGTTAGTTTCTAAGCCTTTTTGGTTTTGCACCAGTCTAAGAAACAGGATTGACAATAGGACTACTCACTTTTGCCCTTTCATTTGGGTTTCTGCATTGAGACTGTTTCTTGCTGGTTACTTTCTAGCTATATTGTGTAGATAGTGCTAAGTTGCCTTGCTTCATCTAGCTGTGTCCAACCCTAAAAGGAAGAGAAAGCTGTCAGTTATATTTTATTGTATTATCTTGAAAGTTGTAAAGAAAAAAACATTTTAATTAAAAAACCCAGTGAAATTCAGAAATACATATTGTGTGGATCACTAATGTGAGTCATAAGCCTGTTTCTTTTCTAGTGGGAACAATTATACCTTGAGCCTTCTGTAAACCAGGTTTTGGAAACCATGTAGCAGGCTTGGGAGCTATGGCTTTCCCACAGTCCTTATCAGGGGGTACCAGTGCTTCCCAGTTAGAGCACTTCCCAAAAATTTCAGCAGCAACTCAAGGCTGTGCCTCCCTGCAGGCTGTGTGGAATTTTTCAGAAATGTGGTTGCTAAAACAATAAATGATCCATACATATGAAATGGTTTTACAACTTTTAGGCATTCTTTATGAACAACAGTAGCTTTCTGCTGCAATCTAGAACAACCCTTTAAGCTTTTATCTCCTAAATTGCCCATCTTAGTGTGACTGGAGTAAGAATTTTTCTTTGGTTGCCTTCCAAGAAGGGAGAAGCTCCTGTGCCCAGTGTCTGCTGGAATAGTTGGACCCAAACCAGATATTCAGCATATATGAGTTTAACTCAAATTGTGAAGTTTTGACAAAGCAAGTACAAATACATCTCAGAAATATACTGTATAGTAAGCTGATAGTTTTTTCTTAACAAATGACACATCCAGTTTTAGTGCATTCTCAGCCTGTGCTGCTTTATTGCTAAAAAAAATTTGTATACAGGTGCAGAGTTTCCAAGTTTATTTTTAAACAGTTCCTCTTTACAGTGTCAAAAGAATAAAATCTTATCTTGAAAACCTCAAAGATGCATAGATATAAAAGCAAGCTGCCTTTTGGAAAAACATCAGAATTACAGGGAGACATTCTTTCACTGTTGCCATGTAAAACGTGTGTAATGGGAGTACATAGTTCCTAGGAACACCAATAAATTCCTCCACTAATCCATGTTAAGGATGCCACCAGAAGTTCAGTACAAGAAGTATTTTCTAACCTGTTTTTGAAGTACAAATGTAATATTTAAGAATCTACAGCTAATACTTTGTTGCTGTTATATATTTCAAGAGGAAGGAATCTTCACTGATATCCTAAAGTAGCTTATTGCCCAACTTTTGTATCTTTGGGAATAAGCATTAACAACTGATAAAACTGCTTACTCATCACACAGAAAATATATTTAACAGAGTTTAAAACCATGCAAAGCACTCTAAAGAATACCCACTAAGAATGAGGTGGCCATGGTTAATTGCTGGGCTAAACTTGTTATACAAATTCCCTTTTTGCTTGAAGAAGTTGGCTCAAAGGATTTAATATATTCTAAGTCCTGATACCATAAAATATTGATTTTCTCTCACAATATTCCCATCTTCATTTGGCAATTTTTGTGCATCTAGAAAAAGCACTCATGAGAAAAATGCAGCCACCATTCTAAACTCAAGCCACGGTGCTTTATGGATGGTTGGTTATGAAGGATGAACAGGATTTAACTTGACACACAATTTCTTCCTCCAAGACCCTTCCTCTTTGTATTTAAGAGAGAGGACTAAACCTCTGCACATGGAGAAGTGTTCTGCACAAGTTAAGCCCACCTGCAAAACTAAGCTAAGCTGGAAGTATATAATTCTGCAGTAACAAGCTAGTATTCTAGATGTTTGGACACAAGTTTAAACTTGGAAAAGTATTAGTGAAGTAGGCTATGTCACACGTTCTATGTTATTTTCAAACCACCAGCAGAAATTCACTGCATTATCCACTAAAACACTTGGGAAATATTAGAGAACACTCTTAAGAGTTTACAGAAAGATGGCACCCAAATTCCCTTTTATTTAATAACTGAAAGAAAGAAAAAAAGACTATTGCAACCTGTGTTGCAGAAGATAAAGACCTTCAGTGATCAAATCTTATTTTCTATTTTTAAAAATCTCTTTAAAGAACTTAAAAAATATACAAGATTACTAGTATTTTCAGGTTCATTCCTGCAGGTGCCATTATTGCTGGCTGGTACCAGTATGCTTCAGTACAGCTGCCTATGTGGCTAGAGAGTTACCTGAAAATACTGTCTATTAAAAAGCTATTCAACACCTGAAATATATGTAATGTGCTTATTAATTTCAGTCTTCTCCAAATAATTTCTCTCACCACACCCAAGTTTATTACCTCCTGTCTGGCAGACACTACACTCAGTTTAAATCTGTTGTTTCCACTACTTGGTTTGTTGTCTTGGCTTGTTTTGTGGTTTGTTTGTTTGTTTTTTCACCTGTTGCTTCCCCCCTGCACCTTGTAAGAAACTCTGCACCCTTTTCCTTGCTACAGCTGCAGCAGGTGAGAAACCTCATCTCACCCCTAAACATGCTTAGTTCATGCCCTGCTTTTTACATGCCCAGGGCATTAATATGAACCAGACAAGTTTATAAAGGTGAGTTCTGCTGATCCTGGTTCCTGATTTACAGTTTTGGTGCCATGCTTCTGTCCCTAGCTATACATTCTGCCCCTTTCTCTACAGAGGCAGCACATTCTCTAAAGAAACAAAATTTGAGAATCAAAGCAGGAAGTTCAAGCTATTGGTATATTAATTCCTATTGCTTTATTATGTATAAATGCATATCTCAATTTACTGGTAATAACTACATTACACTAGACATTTTGAATCATGCATAATTAGAATACTAGCTCTAAGATTTGGTTTGTGGGCCTGTGCCACTTTCCTTCAGTTTCTCAATGCAGTTCTTCATGCCTAGGGCATTCCAAACTAGCAGTCTTTTATTTGACCTGCAAACACTCATTTGGAGGGGAAATGAAGAGAAGCAGACAGGATTTACACAGGACACACTGAACACTAAGTTGCCTTTTATCTTTAACCTTAAATGTTGTAAAGTCTTAGAGAATCTGTCTTTATTCAAACCTGCTACAGAAGCTCTGCTTACATCAGAAACACTGACCGTTCCTCTAAAACTGGTAAGAAAGCACAGAGCAGGCTGAAGGGGAACAGACATCACAATCCATGGTGACCACTGCTGGCCTTGTGTGCCAACCCAAAGCACTGCTTGGGAAAGCCACTGGCTCACTTGGTAAAAGAAATCCAACAGAATAACTTGGAACTGCAGCTCTGTAGCTGAACAGCAAGCAGGATTAGTTTTTTTGGAGGAAGACCAGACAGTTACCTAGGGATGCAAGAAGCACTTCTAAGACTGGCTATCCATTAAAAACCATTCTTTTTCCCTTCTCTGCCCAAAACTCACACTGCCAGCTCTTGACAATGTAACCCTTGTGAAAAGCACCAGTGTCCTGCAGCTCACTACAACTTCCTCTCCCTCACATCAAGGAGTCTTTGCAGGACTTTCTTTTTTTGTCCTAAACCTGACAATTGTCCTGCAGAAGGTGCAGTTCTCAACACCAGGACTGCTAAAGGAGGCCACTCCACTGCTGTTATCCCACACTGAAATGTGGCAGCATCTTCCATTTAAGTTTTAGAAGCAGTGAAATCAAGGGGGTTGGAGCAAAGGCCATGCTGTAGTATAAGAGCTGAAAGGCAAAATGATTCATTTTGTTGCTGTGAATAGTAATTTCTAGTCTAGCAGCCCACAGAGTACAGATTGTTATAAAAAGTCTGATCTGGGAAGAATATTTAGATAGCTTGCCTGGTTACATCTTGGTTCCTCTCCTCCCACCTCTCTGAAGGAATAAATCCTTAAAGAATTCTATTCAGTTATTAAGTTCCTAGTTAGGAAGTATGAACGTGACTGTGTTTTCATTATTATTTCATTATTATGTAAATGTACTTGCTGACCACAGACCAGAATTCATGTATCATTTCTCTACTGTAAGCAGGTAAGAAATTAAAGTTCCCTACAGCCAGCTTCCAATTTTATCAATAATTCAATAGCTGGAACTTCAGCTGACTGCAACATTCCAAATGGAAATCCAGACATGCTTTTCCCACCCTCATGCATCTTGATTACTTTCTACTGTAAAAATGCTCACAGCCCTCACAGTCTCCTTATCAACCTGTGAAGGTTGGCTTCACCTCCCTGGGCTCAGAACATCAGAAGATTCCCTTCAGCTTTACACCAAACTACTCCACCTTTCTCAAAGAAATCTTGTCAGATAGATCAAAGCTTCTGATGTAATAATTCTGTTCAGAATGCAGTATTATCTCTTGGGCCATATTGTCTTCTATAGATGACATATCTGGACTGAAAATGGCATCAACTGTGGGCATTTTAGAATTCCTGTGGTTCTTTTAAGGAATCCTTTGACAGCAAATACTTTGCTGGGTGCAAAGGCTGCAGCCACAGTGATACCAGGGACTTCACAGCACTTGCCTCTGCAAAACTCCAGGCTGAAACAGCATTTAGCAGGGCTAAAGTTATTTTTTTGCTGTATAGTAACATTTTTAGAATTCTGCATTTGTGCTCGGGATGTACAAATGGTTTGAGTGTCAAGTGTTTTCTAGTTCTCTTATTTAAAGATCATCTCAGATTGGTCTTTTTAAACAAAGAAAACTAAAATTACTTTCCACAATAAAGGCTTCCAACTTCAGAGTCAGGGTCTCTTCACAGTCCAGTATTTATAAGGACTTAGTTTCTTCTCAGAGAAACAGAGCAAGTACTAGATTACAAAAAAAGAAAAAAAAAATTGGGAAACTTAGCTATCCTTTTGAAAAGAACTGTCTGCCCTTCCCCCAGCACTCACTGACAGTGCTTCAGACATGTGACAAAGCTGATTTTTTAAAATTTCATTTATCAGGTTCATTAACTAAGTATTCAAGTGCCAAATTCCCTCCAATGAGAGGAACATAAGATGAATTCACCCATTTTCTGAGGAAAAGATTCTTCACACGACTCCCTGCAGCACAGAGCACCACAAACTTATTTGGTTATTACTCACTTACTCTACTGTACAGTCTTGCTAATGCAAGTTATTTACTATCACATGCAAAAACAGTTATTGCTACTAAAGTTCTATTTTCTTATTAAATCATCTTATGGCTTAGTTTGCATCAGGGATTCTTCCCCCTACATACTGTGCTATTTTGCATTCCTGTTTCAGAGGTATTTTTCAATTGATTCTCCAAGCACTAAACTACTTTATTCAATGGTACAGCTACTTCTACTTGGAACTGAACCTAACTCTCAGCACAGGTCCTCCAGAGCTCTGCTGTAAATGGCCAACCTGTCCAATTTTCTTGGAAATTAATTAGATGCAGAGGGTTGGTTGGTTGGTTTGCCCTGTTACATACATTAAGTCTTCAGGAGTTTTTGGGTTTGCACCAAAGTACATGCTTCTTGATTCATTACTTTAGAGAGAAATGGTATCAAAATTACAAAACCAAGCTACCCATCCCCTCCCTCCCCCTAATGGCCATTTACAGGCAGGTCTCAGGAAAAAAAGATGCAGTATCCTCTCTAAATTGAAAGATAATTTTGTTCTTGTAAAAGAGAGAAATAAATGGTGAAGAGCAACACTGGCACCAAATAAAAAGACTTTTGCCTAAGAAATCAGAGGATGCCATCCACAGAGCATTGCACATCTCAGGAATCACACCAGCCTCCTCTTTGACCAGTTCAAACTGCTCACTGAGTGCTAAATCATTTGGACTTCCCCTGGTCTAAACTTTCCTTCTGCAAAAAGTAGAGGGAGAGACAGAAATTATTAAAACTGAGCTTAGAGCTGGAAATCAATCCTGGAAGTTACCTAAAATACAGGACATTGAATCCTCAGTAATACAGGGGTGGGGAACCTTTGATCCACAGGCTAGAATAACAGCCTGCTGTACAGATACAGACTGCAATGTTAGTTGTTTCAACAGCTCTTGACTTATTATATTCTCTATTATAAACAACATGAAGATGTAGGTAAATGCAGGATCCACCAAAGGTGCTAGAAGACTCAGCAGGACTTCAGCCAAAAAAGGTTCCCCATTCCTGCAGCAATGGATAAAAGTCTTCCATGTGTAATTGGCAGATGGTATTTTGCAACCATTATTTTATAATGAGAATAATTTTTTAACTAGTCATAGCAATTATATAGTCAGATCTCAAAAAAAAAAAGTCAACTTAATTAACAGATTTTGTAAATAATCTTAAGGTAGCAGAGAGGTGTACAAAATACACACAAACTCCTTAGTATATTTGTACTTTTCTGAGTCTATCACAGGATAGGTAATAATACAAATGAAAATGCTACACATGGAAGAAAACACCTTCAATAAAGACCAAACAGAAAAGAAACACACTGACAGAGATGAGCATTTTGGACTCTTACATACACTCAGCTTACTATTGCAGTTGGACAGACAGCCTAAAACCAGAAAGTCAACTATGATTCTATGAAGCCCATGAAGTGAATGCATTTCATTCCTAAAGACAGCATTTCCATCATCAAAGGGAGGATACTGCATGTTTAGACCATGTTTGTGACTATTTCTATTGTATCCTTTCTATTGTTAATTACACTATCATCACTGTTTATTAATAAATTTGTCACTCTGAAATTGTAAAAATACTACTAGGCTCATGCACTGATCCTAACATGGCACTACAGTTTGCTACAAAGCACTAATGCTTATGGAACTATACACATCTCAAAATGGAAGACATTGGTGATTTTGTTGTTTTCAAACAACTTGTAACATCATTTTGTCCACAAGTATTAAAATATATATATATATATGTATATATATATGATCTATTGCACATGCCCCTTGTTTTTGTAATCTCTCACATGGGAAGATTTTCAACCAATATAGAGAAAAAGTGGAGCAAGAAAAGTAAGTAGGCTGAGGAAGCATTTCCTAACACAGCAGTTTTATAAAGGTGCTGGCTGGAAAGGTATGGCAATGGGGGTCTTCTGGGCATGCACTGTCAGAGTTTTACTTCTGTGAAACCCACAGATCCTTTGTCCTACTGCAAATGCTGTGCTCTAAAACTAAATTTGAAAACTAATGTTATATTTTCATGGGTAGGAGTAATGAAAAATTAGCAGTTCTATTATTTTGTTACCTTGCAGGTTTATAAAATGTTGAGGTTTATTCCTATGGAAAAAGAATTCAAAGAGCTTTAAGTGTGTACTCTCTATTCAGACTAATTTAGTTACTGTACACATCCACAGAAAATAAAAATACCTTCCTGTCTCCCAAGTCCATTGTTAACAAGCTATGCAAGAAACAACTGCTAGCTCTAAACATCTGAAGAGTAAGTATGGGGAGAAGGAAGAAAAGGAAACTGCCAGATCTAAAATCAGGTATTTCTTATACCAGCTGCCTCCCAGTCTCTTCTAATCCTATGATATGGACAATATTTTCCATCACACAGAGATGGATCCTGCTTCTACAAACATCTTCATTAAATCTCATTGGTTTCACCATCAGGAGGCCCTAAAAGGAAGCAGAAAAGCCTCCAGTGCCAGAACACTCAGACCAAATTCAGCAAAGAAATCCTATGTTCTTACAAGAAGTCAGGCCAAGCTGGTGGTTGCCTCACCAGTGTAACTCTTGCCACACAACTCATCACAATATTACACACAATTTAGTGCACCAGAGTTGGCATTTTTTGCCAGTGTCTTGCCCACCACTCTTTAATCTCTGAAGTGAAACAAAAAACTGTAAAGCTCTTATTAATTTACAAGTCTAAACACAGACTTGACTCAACACTACTCTGAAGATTAGAATCAAGATCAACATTTGTCCTTACTCTGCTGCAGAACTTGGTCCCATAAAACACCACCTCATTTTAATTATCAGAATTGCTGCCCATGAAATCTGTTGTAAGATTTAAGGATTTCAATTGCTGGCTTTGGCAGACATTTTCAGGCAGTCTGGCTCTCTCAAGCAGTTTTCTAAAAGGAAAACCAGAATAAAAGAAGGAATTTAAAACCCCAACCATGTTACTATTTCCCAAAACTTGTTAACAGAACTTATATAACTCCATTTGATCCAGATCTGAAAATACTATTTTAAGCTACTAGGTCACATTTGCTAAATCACAAGCTTGGAATAAGGTGCACCAAGAAGAGCTCCAGATTTGAAGTGGAATAGCAGACATATCCCAGTTCTAGGGTTGGTTTTGTTTTTTTTTTTCCAAGAAATCTTACTTGCCACATACAATACCACAGCAGGGAGCATGTTAATAATCTAAGCTCCCACCTCAGAATGACAGAGAACATTCTACATAATTACAAATGATGGAGACAAAGAATCTTGTGTAAACATAAGGACAACAGATAGCACTTTAGTTTGGGAAGGATTAAGAGGCAGCAGAAAAAGGCCTGTCCTAAGTATTTCTGCTCTCTTTTGTTCCTTTTGCTGCCAAGAATTCATAAAAACTCAGAGGAAGGGAATGATTTAATGTAAATCTAATCACTATCCTGTTATCCCAGAGGCCTCTAAAGGTTCATTTTTCTTTTGCTAAAAATGAAATGGTGCAGAGTAAGTTCTCTTTCTGGTGAAAGCTCCTCATATCCACACTTCCACAGGTTTACACATGCAAAAATACATATTTTGATCAGACTGGGACAATGCATTTATATATATAGACAAGGTGATTCTGCATTTGTTCCTGTGCATTAGCTGCTTCATATGACCTGACATCAAGACATCCATCTCCAAAGCCAAGCCTGGCTCCTAGACTAGAAAATACCTGTATGGGCTGTCCCTAGTTGTCTGGTAAGTTTCTTCCTCGTGTAGGAGCAGAAAATATGTTCTGGTTTTCCTGCTGTAACTTTTCATACATGCCAAGACAGTCTGATATAGCCTACTCTGCAGAGACTATCAGCCAGGAATTCCAGCATGACACAGTGAAGGAGTTAACCTTCCTAAAATGGAGAAGGAGGTACCAGTGAACCAGCTTCCACTTGCATCTGATTATGAAGCATTTCTCATTTTAGAACAGAACACAGGAAGCTGGATGAAGAGCTGGCACAAAAGAAAACAAATGCTGATTTCTGTTACTCTGCTTTTGAGTTTTGATAAAAGAGTGGGGTGCTTCTGTGGGAGAAGTTATCTGGTGAATCAAATGTTGGGCGAGATGGTTGAAAGAAGAAGTGGAGACATCTTTGTTCATTCAGCTCCATGTAAGGGAAGGACAGGTTTTTGCTTGCTGAAAGAGATACATCCACATCTCACAGCCTATAGGGAAGCAAGAGGACCACCTTCTTGAGTGTCAGGAGAGGATCCGGAATCCCAAACCAAAAGGAGAGCTAGTTTAGGAAACAATAAAACATCATCAACATCAAAATGCCCACTGGTTGATTATTTTAA
Source organism: Heliangelus exortis (assembly GCF_036169615.1). Taxonomy (NCBI): domain Eukaryota; kingdom Metazoa; phylum Chordata; class Aves; order Apodiformes; family Trochilidae; genus Heliangelus; species Heliangelus exortis. The sequence goes on from NC_092426.1 coordinate 37,927,835, forward strand.
AAGCCTGACTTCAACAGACAAAATTAGCTGGCTTCACAAACTGCAGTCATCTCTATATGATTTTACATCTAACTGTAAGCATCTGTGAGTTGGCTAAAGAAATACTACAGAAATGCTGAACTGTACACTTACTGAGAAGCAATGCATCCAAAAATACACCCATGTTAATTAGCTATGGGCTTCTTAACTGTGGCTTCAGCACAGTCCATCACAATGCTGAGGTAGCACCAGAATGCATTCTGCACAGACAGAGCCTATTCTGCTGCAGGTCACAAGGAGAGATGTCATACACAGTGACCTAAATAACTCCTGAACTGTCAGTTTAGTGCCCAATTCTGGAGCCCCCAGTATAAGGATGTAGAGCTCTTGGAGTGAGGGCTGGAGCACCTCTCTTATGAAGACAGGTTGAGAGAGCTGGGGTTGTTCAGCTTGGAGAAGGCTCCAGGGAAACCTTAGAGCAGCCTTCCTGTACCTGAAGGGATCTACAGGAAACCTGTAGAGTGAGTTTGCACTGAAGTGCAGTGATAGGATAAGGGGCAATGGCTTTAAACTGGAAGAGCACTGGTTTAGGTTTAGGTTAGGCACTAGGAAGAAATTATTTGGTGAGGGTATTGAGACACTGGAATAGGTTGCCCAGGGAGGCTGTGGCTGCCTCCTTCCTAGAAGTGTTCAAGGCCAGGTTGGATGGGGCTCTGAGCAACCTGATCTAGTGGGAGGTGTCCCTACACATGCAAGGGGACTGAAACTACATGATCCTTAAGGTCCTTTCCAACCCAAACTATTCAATGAGAAAAAGCACTTAGAACAGTTCTAAGATCACACAAATCAGCCACTTAGTTTTACTCATTCCTCCCCATTTATCAGTGCAGACATATTTCAGTAACACATCACTGATCTCCTGACCTTTCACCAGTGCCTCTCACCTGTTACCACCTAGTCCCAGTAGCCCTTAACACAATTTTTTGCTTTAAGTTTGATGCCAGCCTGGACTGGAAAGTAATGTGGTTGTGATCCTGCACATTTAGGGCCAGAAAACCTTATTATTATTCTCCTGTATTAAAATGAGAGATGTGAAAGAGATATTTTTTTTTTCCCCTTTGGTTTCTCTCACACAAAAGAACATGAGGATACACTGTATTTTCTAACCCCTTCCTCTCTTTTTCTGTCTGTATTTCTCATACTAATGTTAATTACCTTAACTCTTTAGTTGATCAAGTTCAGAAATGATCTTCCAGTGACAATTTTCAAGTCCTATGTTAGAAGTAGCCAGCAGATCATGAAAATGGAAATACAGAGCACGTCACCATCATTTTCTCTCTGAGGCACTCAAATTTTTCAGCTGATCATGAGCTTGATCACCCATGCTCACACTGTAGGGAAAGTCTTATTCTTGTTATGAAGATGGGGAAAAGCAGACATGGAAAGCTGCAACAAAACATGACAAAGGTTTGTGGCAAAGCTGAGAAGACAATATATTACTCTGTTACACATACAAGTACCAGAATATCTTTATTTCATTTATTGGAAAAAAATAAAACTCCAGAAGGTGATTGTCATGCTTAAAATTTTGAATGTACTTTTTTCTATTTGGTAATTGACATCTGTTATCATTCTTCAAATCCTACTGCTTAATTAATACAACTTTTAAGATAACTACTCCAAATTAATACAAATACACAGATATAATCTCTTAGCAGAGCAAAATGACAGCATGGGACAGGAATTTTGTACCTTTAAGAGCATTTACTCCTGTTAGAATATATAGTTAAATCAAGGTTTCTGTCAAACAAAGCCCAAGCTGAAAGCTGACACTGTGGCATTTCAGTTCTCTGAAAGTATCCTATGAAAAATTAAAATCTCAGCAACTGATTCATTTAAACAGGAAAAAAAAAAAGCAAATAGTAAGAAAAAAAAAAACCAAATCAACCAACAAGTCTGACAAGTTTAATACCTGATATTTAGTACCTAAATAACCCTACAGCCTTACTCACCATTATTTTTCATCAATCCACCTCCTCTTCAGTAAGCCTAGAGAGAAAGAAATAAACAAATGAAATTATATTTGCATCTATGAAGCTATTAAGATCACAGATGATTATCTGCACAAGACAAAAGATTAGCTGTACCTTCCAGGAACTATTTAGCATTTTTTAGACATTCTACATAAAGCATGTCAATGTTACTTTTAAGATTATTATAGCCACCCCCTTCTTTAAGGTATGAATGGAAAAGTGAATTGGGCCCAAGTATGGAAGGCCCAAGACAGACAAACTTTAACTAAAAACAAGCTGGGAAGGAGAATCTCATACACAAATGTGTCTGAAAGGCTTTTGTTAAGAAAGCATAATGTTTCCTGGAGTAAAATCATGTGTCCTTCATCTCACTGAATCTAGTTTACCAGTACTGAGTTTCCTTTTTCCCTGGAACTTGTTGGTTTCTACCTTATTAAGAACAACCTACAGTCCACGCTCAACAGACTGTACCTGAAGTATTAGGTATCCACAATTAACAAAATTACTGTACTACTGAAGATAAACAACCTTGTTTTGGTAATTAACATCATAATATTAGCTGCATGAGTACTGAGGTGAACACAATTTCAGTCTCCAGTATGGAAAGAAACCTCTCTCATGTTAATAACAAAAAACTGTAGTAAGGAAGCATAAGGTCTGAATTATAATAAGAATAATAACTCCTCAGAAAAACTGCAGTCAGCAGATGACCTCTAGCCCTGTATTTCAGGGTAGTTATTCCATTCTCATGTTGTCAGTTCTGACCCCTCCTAGACAAGTTCCCCCCTCAAGAACCTGCCAAGCACTATGTGACTTTGGGAGACGGAGAAACAAAGAGCAAATTATTCTCAAAGCAATTTGATAAGGAACAATTATTAGAAACTCTCCCAAACTTATTTATCATAATGGCAACCATTCCCCAAACCAATCTTTGACAAACTGGGTTTTCCTTCACTTAGTCTATTCACTATGATTAACCAAAATCAAATACTAAACTAAGTCTAATTTTAAAAAGGAGCAGGTGACACTTAAAACATCTCATTCAAAGGAGTATTTCCTCCAATGCTGAAATTCAGCTTGCTTTAAACAATTCCTCAAAATTTTATTTTAAAGAGCTCACCAACTTTGGATGCCCCAGTTATTAACTACTCTGCTTGATATATTTTTTATCTGACTTTCACAGATCATGTGGGAGCAGCATCCACACTGTTACCAACAAAATTTGCAATGTAATTGAATATTACTCAAGGCTATTCATAATTAGCAGGCATTGAAACTGATGGTGAAAGTACTAACTGTAAAGTTTAAATCTAAAACTAGTTAAAATACAGATAAAATTATGAAGGAAAAAAACTGTTTTTCTTGTTTCATGCCTTACTGAGCATAAAATCAATTGATCTAGAACACGAAATGTTTGTGAAAAATTCAATATTAACTATTTTCTGTTAAAAATTATGGAAATATTGTTTTTATTAAGTTTTGACCTATTGTTTTTGATTTGTGTTTTTGTTTTGTTTGCTGTACCATGACTAAAGGTTCATTTCCATTAACTTTAAATCTCACATTAAGATAGTAAGTTTTTTGGATACAGGCAACTTCAGGAATTTTCAAAGCCAAAAAGAGATGAAGAAACATTTCACAAATAAATTTACCAGCAAAACTGTAGGATTTGTCTTCTCAATCAACATGCCCTATAACCAATGGGCCAGAAAATAAAATAAGCCCATTTCTGACATAGTCAGCACACTGGAGTTGGAAACTATACTAACATTAACAGTGTACAGCTGTGCTAGCTAGATCTAGAAATAAGTTTATGCAGTAAAACCAAGACACAAAGACTTGAAAGTTAATTGTGGTGGATGACTGTGAAGATACAGAAAGCAGAATTAGCACTGCAGACTGAAAGTCCACTGAAGTGTTTCTGATGGCCTAAAAGTGTCAAATTTAACCTGGAAAGCTGACAAAAACAAAAGTTTAAGTCATCAACACATGACAGAAGTAGCTTACAGTCCAGTAAAAAATTAGCTGCCTTCAAGCTCCTTGCACTTTCTTGATAACTTAAAAAAAAGGTATTTAACCCAAGCTATGAGGCAATGCAGAGAACTCTGCTAAGAAAGGCCAAGACTGGTATGATCAAAAAAGGAGTGCCTGAGTGTGAAGGTACCAACAAAAGGAACACAGAGCAGGAACACAGCTCTCACAAGGGCTCATGTTAATAGGACCCTGTGCTCAGCCCTGGTGAGGCCACAGCTTGAGTCCTGTGTCCAGTTCTGGGCCCCTCAGCTCAGGAAGGAGATTGAGGTGCTGGAGCAGGTCCAGAGAAGAGCAAGGAGGCTGTGAAGGGATCCAGCACAAGTCCTGTGAGGAAGGGCTGAGGGAGCTGGGGGTGTTGAGGCTGGAGAAGAGGAGGCTCAGGGGAGACCTCATCACTCTCTCCAACTCCCTGAAAGGAGGTTGGAGCCAGGGGGGGGTTGGGCTCTTTTCCCAGGCAACTCTCAGCAAGACAAGAGGGCACAAGAGGTCTCAAGTTGTGCCAGGGGAGGTTTAGGTTGGACATTAGAAAGAATTTCTTTACGGAGAGGGTGATCAGACATTGGAATGGGCTGCCCAGGGAAGGGGTGGATTCTCCATCCCTGGAGATATTTCAAAAGAGCCTGGATGTGGCACTCAGTGCCATGGGCTGGGAACTGCAGCGGGAGTGGATCAAGGGTTGGACTTGATGATCTCTGAGGTCCCTTCCAACCCAGCCAGTTTTATGATTCTATGACCCAGGTCAGCAGGTCACGAAGACTCCAGCACATCCCCCTGCAATTTCAGAAGACATCCTGATCTGGAGGCAAAGAACAGCAGTTAATTCATGGAGCAGGGCAGGGTAGAGACACAGACTGCCATCACCTCCAGAAGGGTATACAAAGGCACACCTGAACTCTAAAATGGTTGCCAAAAAAGGAAGAGGCTAAAAGACATAAGGGCCTGCCAGTTGAAGTCCCTTCTCCTTGTCAAGGGATCTTGGATTCAGTATCTGAGCAAAATAGCACCAGACTGCTGGAGAAGCAGCTTAAACACCCCCACTATGGTGCTTGGCTGCTGGGCAGACATCTCAGGCACTGTGCAAACTGTGCTGCTTAGGAGACTGCAAGCCATGAGGCTGCTTTATATTTCCCTTCCTCCACATCCCATTTTAGAGAAATCATAATTTTATTATTTTTTTTTTGTAATCCTCCAAAGACTGTGCGGGCCCTCGCATCTTTCATTCACAAAAAACCTCCAGCATGTCAGGACTGGTTTCAAACACTGTTCCTTTTCTAGTTTTTAAGAATGAACGTGGGAGGCATTCAAGAGATACTCCAGAGTCTTCACAGACTCAGGATTTTTAGCCTTAGCTGGTCCAAGATTTTTTTTACACCCTTGAATAACAGGTCACCATCATCAGATGCACAGCCTGTACACACAAATCTTCACACTGCAGACCCACACCACCATGGGCAATGTTGTAAAGCAGCAACCACTTGTCAAACAGTTGTTCTGACATATCAGAGTTTCCTGTTAACTGTGGGTTTTTTGGGTTGGTTTTTTTCTTTTTTTTGCATTTTAAGGATACTACTTCTCACAGCTCTTGTGCCTTAAAAACAATTCAGAATATTAGTCCAAGTTAATTTCCTTACACTAAAACAGCATACAGCTTTGCATTAAAGTTGACTGCTTATTATTCTTTTAATTATAATACAAAGCAGTTATCCTTATATGCAATATGCCACAGGAAAATCCTCAAGAATATTTTAACAATTCATACCTAGTATTAGTAGATTAGTATTAATAAATACTAATCAGTAGCAGCATATTGTGCTGCTCATCTTGTGTTATCTTGCCCATAATCTTCTATAACTATGTGAGTAACATAGCACATAAATTGGTAAAGTGTTCTTCAGCAAATTTTTCTCATAAGCTGCTACAGCTTTCAAAACTAGTCACGACAAACACATCACATTTCTTTGGAGTTTTTTCACCAGTTACAAAGTACTTCATTATTAGATCACATAATATAACATGTCCCCACAAGATCCAAAGCTGTGCTTCTCACTTAAACACTTCAATTTTTTTTTTACCTTTACCTGACATGCCCATTGAAAATGCAGTCACTCACAATCCTATGACAAACACAAGATTTAAAGAACTGTTATCAAGTATAGAACATAAGGAACTTCATGCTAGTGACAGTAATTCTGCTTTCAGTCCTTCCTCCTTTTTTTTTCTCACATAATTTAACCAAAATACCACTCTGTAGGACAAAATACCTCCAATAATTTTGAAAATTTCCAGGGAATACCTATAAGTTACTAACACAGAAAGAAGAGACTGTTCCTAGCAATAATTTCACATTTTACTGTGTGTTGAGTTCTTTTCACTTGACCATATGAATTAATAAGGCTACAATCAATTCTAATATCAATATAAACCCTCCACAAAACTTAATTTGTACTGGAGATGACTTGTATGTCCTGGTTTTATAAATGTACTTTAAATTTACTTTACTCTTCCCCTTCATGCACTCCAGTCACACGCAGACATGAGAAAACGACACAACCGTTCAGCTTATCAGACTTACACCGAACACACAGATTCCATCAACAACAACGACAACAGCAGAGTAACTACACCCAGTGCTATCTTCGTAGCCAGAGATGAAAAGGGTAATAATGGATGACACGGTTTGGTTTCTCTTCTCCACGTACCCCAGCAGCTGCAGCCCTCCACCGCAGGCGCGTTCCCGGCGGCTCCTCACTGGGCTGCGGGGTACCGCGGGCTCTCCCTCACAGCCATCTCAGCTGCAGCCCGGTACCACTGCCCGCCCGGTACCGCCGGAGCTGCGGCACTTCCTCATCCCCAACTCCGAACCAACTCGGGACTTTTCAGGGCGAGAGGCGGGCCAACCCGGCGTGGCTCCCACCCCCTCACCCAAGCCCCGGTAGGTGCCCCCGGGTGGGAGTCGGCCCTCACTACACGGTCACCTCCCCGCCCCCCCCCCCCCGCCACGCTCGGGGCCACCCAGCCTGGAGGCCGCGCTGCTGGGTGAGGCGAGCGAGGAGCCGCCCGGTCTCATGGGCCGGGCCGGCCCGACCCAGCCCAGGCCCGCGGTGACCGAGGGCGGGCGGAACGCGCCTCAGGAACCGGCGGGCACAACCATGCCCGGGCCCAGCCCAATCACGGCGCAGGACGGGGAGGCGGGTGCGCGGGAGCCCGGGCCAAGCCCAATCAGGGAGCGGGGCACCGGGCACCAGGCTGGGTGAGGCCCCACGCCGGGGGCCGTTTGTGCCTCGCTGCACTCACCTCAGGGCGGCCGAGGCCGCGGGGCCGCGGCCGGCCCCGGCCTCTCCGCGTCTTCCCCTCACTCCGCCATCTTCCCCTCCTTTCCTCGGCCACCCGGCGGGGGCCCGCAGCGCCCGGCGACGCCGGGCCCGCCCACTCGGCCCTAAGCCTATTGGGTGCCGCTGCCGTGCATCCGTCGTCCCGCTCGGGCGGCGATTCGTCCCCAGCGCTGCCCATCGCGGGGCTCTCCTCCCGCCTCTGAGCTTTTCCTTCCCGATTGGCCCCGGGGAGGGCATGCGCCTGGGAAAGGACTGGCTCGAGGCGCGCGAATCCTCCGGTGACCTCCAGAGGAATTTAAAGGATCCGCTCGGGAAGAAGCGGAGGGGGGGGAAGCGGGGGGGGTTGGCGGCGGGAGTCCCGCACCAGCGGGGAATGTGCGGTGGGGGAACCTCCGCCTGTCCCAAGAGGGAAGAGAGAGAAAGGGCCCGCGGGGAACCCGTTCCGGTAGCCCTGACAGCGACGCGTCTGGCCGCACCCCCCCCCTCCTTCCCGCGATGCAGGGAAGGGGTCCAGGCTCCTGGGGCCGTTTTGGGGGCTCCGGTCACTCGTACTCAGCCAGGGCCTCAGGCTCGGCCTCCTCGGCCGAGGTTTGCGCTGAAGCGGCCCGGGGTGTGACCGCTGCTGCCCGGCCGGGGTGCAGCTGCCGCTCCCCGCCCTCCATTTCAGCGCCGCAGCAGCAGCGCTTCAGCGCCCCCGCCCCGCTGCCAGCCGCCTGCGTCCGCCAAATCCCGGCGGAACCGGCGTCAAGTGATCCTGATTGCTCTGAATGACCGCTTTTATTCCTTCTGGCAGTTTTTGTGCAATCTGAAAAAAAAAAAAAAAAAAAAAAAAAGGTGGTTGTTTTTTTTTTTTAGCACTGGTAATTTTACACTTCAAGCTGATGGGTGAATGTACTGAACAGCTTGAGGAGCACTTACCCATTCGGAAAAGTCTCGAAAAACACCCCCGTTTAACAGTGATTCATCAGACAGCTACTACAAACCCTTTTGGTGGAAATCTTAATCCATTTAATGCGTATTTTTCTACTATGTAGTGTTCTAATGTAGTGTGTCAGCTGAAATGAAACAATTTGCCAATTTAAAAATACTATCCACACGATATTTACAACCAAAGCTGTAGTTTCAAAGAACCAAGAGCAGAGACTTCAAGTCATTTTGTGCTGTCAAGTTACAGAAACTTAACATTTTTACTCTTGGTCTTCATGAGTCAAATCCTGTATTAGGCTTTTTTTATTTTGCCCAGACATGATGCCAAGTTAATGGACCTATAGCTATTAAAGCCAATTTTCAGTATGGATTAGTTATCAATTTTTTCCCCACTTCTTGGAGTCTTCCTAAAATAGTTACTGAAAAGTACTTGCAACCATAGATTTCTGCAGCCATTCATCCAGAGATTCTCAATATACCACAACTGAGTCTGCAGATCTGAAAAACTTTACTCCCTGTGTGCCAAGACTGGAAAAACAGTTCATCTGCACTTAAATACCTATTCCTTATACTGCTTTTTCAAAAGATAAAGATTAAATATTAAGCAGTTCTGCCTTTGTTCTGATAATCTTACCCCTCTTCCAGACTTCAGCCCTCACAGATGACTTCTGTTGTCAAGAACACTTGAGATTTAATTTCTACAAGCAATCAAGTATCCTAAAGATACTTCTGTGGGGATCTAGCTGTTCCTATACAGATTAGTTTTGAACTATTTAACATAAATTTAAGATCTCACCTCTACAGAACTCTTAACTTACACATTAAATATGTAGATTTCATAACACTGATACTTGGTGACTTGTGAATTACACAGCTAACAGCAAAGTTGGATTTTGATAGGGTGAGAGGGTTGGGTTTTGTTTTGGTTCTGAGGGGTTTTTCCAGTGCACCTGTTAGAATATTTGTGTTCATCTAAGGTGGGGGCTTATATATGGACAGGCATCACAAACTAGCACTGGTATTATATACCCTTTAATTAGAGCAACACTAGAAGATTGTGGCAAGGGAGAAAGAAGAGCCTACTTTGGAGAGGTGTAAAGCTCATGTTGTTATGGGATCCACATCCTGGAGCATTATGGCTGCATTCCATGCTTCTGAAGCTCATTTTTGCACTACTTTCCTCCACTCTTTCCAGCAGAATTTAGGATTATTAAGGGTTATTAATGCTGTGAAAACAAGCTCAGTCAAAAAAAAAAAAAAACCAAAAAAACCCAAAACCAAAACCAACCTGATCTCTAAGGCCTGCTAGCACCATTCTACTGGTATTTAACTCTGAGTCATTAAAGGGTTGTCAATTACCACACAGGAAAAGTTTGGGGATTTTATACAGTGGAGGGTTTATTTACGGATTGATAAATACAATATCCAGTCTCACTGGGACAATAAGGCACAACTGTAGGTTACAACTATATAGCCAGGAGAGCAACACCTACTTTTAAGCAAATCACAAAACCTACACACACTTTTTTACTTTTCAATCTGTTAACATTGTTACAGTCCTATTTTACATGACATGGTCATAAAACTACCATGTTTCTTTCTCCTGCAGAGCAGAGGTTTTTAATTTACATTTCTTTCTGGAGTTGTGCTGCACTCTGCAAAACAAAGTGCAACATTTCACTCTGCAATTCCTTAATTTAAAACAGGTAAAAAAATCCTTCAGAAACTTCCACGTTGTTCTTGAACACAGGTGATAATTAAAGGAACTAAGGAAAAAAGGAAATGCACATTTGAGGGTAGTTTGAGACTGGTATTTAGAGAAATGTTAACACATGACATAGAGAAGCAGTTAAAACACTGATTCTTCAATAAAGAAGCTCCCAGGGTTTTTTTGGTTGTATTGGAAGGACCTCCAGCTGAACTAGATGAGCTCATTTGCCAATCCAGCCACAGAAAATTATGTTACTGTTGAACCTTCAATAATTTTGATGTCTTGAATTTATCAACATTATATTAATGGCATTAATCATCTTACACTTGCAAAGAGATTTCTGCAGAAATAAATTCTGAAATATGCAGGATAATACATACTTCCTCAAATTATATTCTTAGGCCAGAGCTTTCATAAATACAGCTACCATCCTCAACACAAATCTAAGAGACCAGGACTTCCACACTGGAAAATGTAAATAATTACTGATTTTCCAGGCCACTGTGATTGGAAAAGAACCTCAACATTCAATATTACGTTTCATGACACTATTACCAGGAGGCAGTGCCAAAACTACAAACCCAGATTTTGGCATGACTGGTTTTCTGTCATTATGTACACCAGTAAAGAGGTTTGCACTTGCAGAGGTGCTAAAGCCACTCTGATGAGAGGAGGGATCCTAGAGCAAAGCAACATGGAGAAGATGCTTCATGATCCACCAGCTATGAAGTCTGCAAGCTACTCAAAATAACTTCCTGCATCTGCTGCTGTTGTGACAGTGCAGAATTCCTATTCCTTTTGAGGTCAACAGGGCCTGTCTCCTCCTCAGATTCTCCTATTCATCCCAAAGAATAAAATCTAATCACAGTACTTTAAAGTACTCTAGACTATCATCACGTGGTGAGTTTTATAATAAAGCCATAGAAATTGAGAAGTCCTTGAGTAAAAAGCAGATTTGGAAGCAGGGAAGAAACAAATCTGCATGTAAAGAGCCAAATGGAAAAATAAAAGAGGCAGCTGTAATCTGGTGTTTCTACTGGAAACAAAAGTGAATCATTTACATTGCACCTAGTATTTGAGTAGCTGCTTGTCTCCAGAGTGTTTCAGAGGGTGCTTTCTGTGGCACATTCCACTTTTCCACTCTCAGATTCAGAGCTCAGAAGAATCAGTTTGTAGATTAAACATCAGTACATAAGGAGAAACATTTTTGCTGGAACAGCAGTGCAGAAGGAGACAAGGGTGGAAGGGTAAAAAAAATGGAAGGAAAAGATTTATAAAAAAATGCTCCTTTCAAAGTTGCATGGCAGCCATTTCCCTTTGTTCCTGATGCACAGGGAATGTTCACATTGTTAGAACAAATCAGGGAGGAGTTGGAGATGCATTGTATACACACCAGCAGCAATGCTCTGTGGGAAGGTGCAAAGGATAAAACAAAGTTCTCTATTCATTAGATAGTGGGGGTATAAAGGAAAAGCTTCTCCATCCATCAGTGAAGAAACCGAATGCTCATTTTCTGCTCCACATCCACCTTCTCTAAAACCTGCAATAAAATTCAGAAACAGCTGCATAAGTTACTGTACATACAAGGTTTCTTACTCTAGCAGAGAAGAAATGAGCAGGAACATGGGTTGCCTTGTTTGGCATGCCAGTCTTTCATGTAGAGGATTTTATTTGTTGTTCTGCACTAAAGTCCTTCCAAGGAAAGACACTTCAGCCAGTACAGCCAGGAGATGGCTGTCAATCAAAAAGTAACTAACACAGTCTCAGTCTGCCAACAGCCCAGAAAGGCTTGCAATCCCAAAATTAGATTGTGTGGAAATGCAGGGCTAGGAAACAGAAGGGAGAGTGAAGTGAAGGAAAGGGCAGGAGCAGTCATTGAAAGGCTAAAATCAAGACCATAACACAGATCACTGTAAAACTTCATTCACCAAGTTGCTGTTAACACTGAGGTATGAAGGGATTAGTCTGCTTCAGGCTGTTTCTGTTGCCTCTTGTCCTGTCTTTGTCCACCTCCAAGAAAAGTTTGATTCCTCTTCTCAATACTATCCCATCAGGCAGTTGGAATTGTTCTGCTTTAGGACCACTTTCCCCACTGATCATATAATGGCTCTTCACTATTTCCTATTTCTGACAGTTTCACAGGGTGCAAGGCCACCTCCATTTAAACTCTATTTTTACCTAGAAAGGCTGGACTAGGTGACACTTGAGGTCCCTTCAAATTTGGCATTTTATGATTCTCTGACTAACAAAAGTTGTAATTCAAAGGACTAATGGTAGGAATATGAATACTGATATAAGTTGTGTTGCTAATGGATCCAATCTCTGAGTGAAAACAGATTAAAGCAATTATAGCAGAAAAATTACTCTGTTGTAACTGTGCTAGTCAGGCTACTTGTGAAGAAAGAAGCACTTGCAAAAGAAAAAAGTGAAACTTCTGAAGTTTATTCAGTGCTGCATCTACTGTGACAGTATAAAGAAATGTACTGACTAATTATATTAGTACCTTGGCAGTGTGAAAAAAAAAAAAAAAAGTCCTGACAAAGGGAAGAAAAAGCTAGCAGAAGGTTTCCTTTGCCCAAATGCAGGCAGGACAGACTGTGTGAACAACTTCCTATCTGCTAGCATTTGCATTCAAGTCTGAATTACTTGTCCACTACTGAGAAATTCCATTTAGTCATTAAAAATGTGGTTTACCAACCTTTACAAACTCTGCAAAGGAAATGGCACTATCCCCATCTTGATCAGCTTCCTGGATTGTCCTGTCAGCAATGCTGCCCAGCTGCTCATCTGAAATGTTTACACCAACCATCATCCGTAATACCTGTAACACACAGAAGTCCCCAGCTTTTATTTTCCTTAAAAAGGAAAACAATCATTACTGAAACAGGAACAGAAGTATTCTTAGTGCTGTTTTTCTTGTGTAGAAAGTCCAAATAAAACCACATGAGAACAGCCCTGAAGGATTTCAGTGTAAGTCATTTCTAGACAGACTTCTATTTGTCCATTAAGGCTTTCATCTTCCTTTTGTAGCCAACTTTGGCACAGAATCCTTCCTTTTCCCTATGCAGCAGGAAGAAATAGAAGTATGAGAAAGTTTTTGGAATTAGGAGTGAGCATGTTTTTGTTTCAACACTTTTTGTCTATTTTTTTCCCCAAAATATAACATTTGATTGAATATTTGTTGCTTGATATAGTTGCCTACCAGAATCTTTTAAGTATATGGTCAAATTATAACTCCCATTACTCTCTACAGTCAGTAAAGCATTTTCTGTGCAGATAGAAAAGGGCAATTCCAGTCAAAAGCAGACCCATATCCTAAATCAGGAACCACAAATTACCACGTCTACTTCCCAGGATTAGTAATGTGCAATTACTTCTGGGTCAAGCCATGCAACACTGATGAACTTTGATTATGTTTGCTGCAGTTTTTGGATGTTTTATTCTACTGACATGGTCAGACAAACAATCCACCTCAGGGATTGTCCCTTTGAAGTCCCCTTCCATGCACCTTTGTAAGCTTTAGAAGGTAGTTTTTAAGGGGCTAATTGTATTTGTTGGATACTTCTGTACTCTTTCCAGTAGGATCTGCTTAGCCTAATGCTCTGGTTTAAACTTTAATCTTCCCAGACTGCTAGAACATCCTGGGCTACTGCATGAAATTGAAGTCTCATACCATACCTAAAGCTTTAAAGGAGATAAACAATCAGCCACCAAATTCCTCCAAGAGTTCTTTTGAGGAGACTGTCAGAACTCTCCTCTTTCTTCTAAACGGGTGGGAAATGACAGAGAAAAATCAATGGAGTAATTCAAAGCAGCCCTGTGGTATTTACCTGAAGAAGCTCATCCCTGGAAATCTTGTCATCTTTATCAAGGTCATATAACCTAAAAGCAACTATGGGAAAGAAAAGAATGAGCAGCTTAATTCAAGTGCCATTATTTTTATCCATAACAGTACATTTATATTAAGAAATAATAAATAGTAGGTGATAAAACATAAATTTTATATATTAATATATATATATAAAAGACAATTATATTAGAATTTTAATTCACCATAAAATTAATGTTCAGTTCCATAAAGTGTTATTGCCACATACTAGAACAACATTATTCCTAAGAAGTGGAAAAATCTTACTGGAGTAAGAGTACTTTCAGAAGCACTTTACTTGCAAAGGTATTTCTGCAAGGCCCTGAGTCATGGGACTATAAATACCATTAAGATGCATTCAATCCTTTGACTTCAGAGCTGTCATTTTTAGAGTACCCTTCATTAGACTTCTCTTTGACTATATTCTGGATGAGATATGACAGAAATTTTAAATGCTCTGAGGACTGCTGCCAACTTTGATTAGCAAGCAAGAGCATTCTGCTCATATTGTTGACAGATACTGAAATATGCAAGAAAGTACTCAGCTGAAGGTGAGAAAAAAGCAGTAGATTATATGGAAGACTGGATACAGAACCAGGAAAGAACATTCGTGTACAGGATATGGCTTCTAAATATGAAATAACTTTAGATGCATACCATTAAGAAGCCTTTCTGTTATGAAACATTTCAAAAAGCATATATATTACTCAAGATTCAATCAATTCCACCAAATTTCAATACAAGAATGGGTCAATTGTTGACATTTTGAACAGGTAAAGCTTGCCTTTAAATTAATTTTAAAAAAAATTTTATTTATTTTTATATTTAAGTTAATTTTAAAAAAAAATCAGTTAATAGAGAGAGTATAATTTCACAGGGAATTACTATCACGGAAGACCCCAAGCATCTCTACTCCTTTTCCAGAAAAATGAAGAAAGGAAAACAATTGCTTCTATAGGGAGGTTCCCATTTCTTACAGTGGAGCTTGTTACTTCGGCTGTTCAGTGGTTCTGGTCCATTCTGGTCTTTGCTCTTTTCATTATCTTCTATGGGTCGGAAGTGAGCCAGTGTCCTCATGAATCCACGGAAATTCACCTGGTCCTCTCTGCAGAAGTATTTCAGCAGCTCAGTTTTAGCATTCATAGAAGAGAATCATAGAATCATTGAATGGGCTGGGTTGGAAAGGACCTCAGAGATCATCAAGTCCAACCCTTGATCCACTCCTGCTGCAGTTCCCAGCCCATGGCACTGAGTGCCACATCCAGGCTCTTTGGAAATATCTCCAGGGATGGAGAATCCACCCCTTCCCTGGGCAGCCCATTCCAATGGCTGAGCACCCTCTTTATAAAGAAATTCTTCCTAATGTCCAACCTAAACCTCCCCTGGCACAACTTGAGACCTCTTGTGCCCTCTTGTCTTGCTGAGAGTTGCCTGGGAAAAGAGCCCAACCCCCCCCTGGCTCCAACCTCCTTTCAGGGAGTTGTAGAGAGTGATGAGGTCTCCCCTGAGCCTCCTCTTCTCCAGCCTCAACACCCGCAGCTCCCTCAGCCCTTCCTCACAGGACTTGTGCTGGATCCCTTCACAGCCTCCTTGCTCTTCTCTGGACCTGCTCCAGCACCTCAATCTCCTTCCTGAGCTGAGGGCCCCAGAACTGGACACAGTACACTTCTCCAAGTTTTATTTCAGTAAAGAAGATGAATGTCTAAACCACCAGCACCACACAAACTCTTCCACTCCCACCTCCCCAGGGTTTGGCTGCCTCTGCTTAAACTCAGCTGTCATGCATTGCAGTTGCAGCCTGGGATGATGCTGTTGTGCAGTAGGATGTGTGAAAAAAAACAACTATGAGAAGTGTTGTTGAGAGCTCCCCTCTCCTTACCTGCAAGCTCCATTTAAGCCCAAGCTCTCACCTGAGCTGTCCTGCAGCTATGTCCAAGTCTGGCAATCATAGAATCATAGAATTGGCTGGGTTGGAAGGGACCTCAGAGATCATCAAGTCCAACCCTTATGTTTAATGTTTATGTTATGTTTAATGTTTAATGCTGATCTGGACCTTGATTCCCTGAACTGACTTCAGATTTGCTTCACTACTGTCACCTTTTCTGGAAACCACTGGACTGTTGGCTGACATGACAACAGTCACTGGACCTGCTCTGCTTTTCTTGTTCAGGTGCTGTGCCCTTTTCTCAGCAAGCACATTGCCTCTGCCAGCTTTGCTTTGTTGGTTCCTGGCTTGTGGGGCAGCCACCACTCACTGCTCCCTGACAGATAACTCTCTAGAGAAGAGTTTCTGTGAGAACCAGCAGTTTAAGTACTTTCCAGGACTCCTGCTTTCTATTCAGGAAACCTTGCCTGATTTCCTTAATAATAATAATAATCAGGAAATTATCAGGGAATGCTGATGTTATGACTTCATTAGAAAATCTGGTCTTCATCAATCAGTAATGACAAATGTGTTCAAGAACAGCAGCAGATTCCATAGAACAGTCTAGAGAGGTATAATGAAGTAAGACAGTACCATGAATTTGATAATCTCTTTGAATTTCTGTTAGAATTGCATTAAGCTATGTCTTAAATGTTATAAAAAACTAAAACCAAAGCTGATCTTCTAACAATGGTACAGTTACAGGCTGAAAGGTGAAAAATGACTGAATTAGTTAACTGCAGTATTACTTAGGGAAAAAATGGTACTGTGACAAGTTCACTTTGTCAACTGAAGCCCATAAATGACCTTGACTTTCATTAGCAGTGTTCAGCAGCACAGCAAGAAGAGTGGAAACTGTGACATGAAGCCCAAATTTGTGAATGAATAAAATACACAAAACTCTTGTGATGCTGTGAAGTATTTCTCATTTCAGAATGAAAACATGCTGAGGAAAAACATTTCACAACAAGTCTGAGCTGTTCAATTATCAGTCATTTCAACTGTTGTGCTCTAATTATTAGCACTGCACTCCTATCAAAACTTCTGAAGAACTACAAATTTTGTGTCTGGTCACAAATACAGTTTGTTAAAACTCACCCTTCTGGAAAGAAGGCATTGATAATTCTGTCTCCCAGTGGATTGATGGCCAGCTCTGGAATACGCTGGAAGTCCTCACGGCTAAGTAAAACAAGAACACAGTCTGCATGAAGTTGAAACTAAAGGAGAAAAAGTTGCTTGAAAGGAAATCACAGTAAAAGATTCATTGTGTTCAACTTCTGCAGCAAGACACTTGGTGGTTTTCAAAATATAATTCTTTAAAACATGTTTTCTCTATGACTAATGGCACAGAGCAAACAGAAGACAGTGCCAAGCCTGTATCATGTTACAGATTAGCAGTGTTCATTTATCATGTAAATAGCACTTCTCATGGGATAACACTGTGCTAGAAACCTTCCTGTAATGATGCTGACTAGCTGGCAGTTTAAGGTAAGCTTCTGAATTGGATTTGTAGGTAAATATGACTTCAAAATGAAAGCAGGATTAAAAAAAAAATATTTTGGTATGGAATCACTTGAGTTGCTAGGATTTTTCCAGACTACTCCACTCCAGATTCTGGCACAATACCATACTCCTCCAAACATACCATAGATTATTTGCACATTTTAATATAATTTTTTTTTTGTTTATATAACAATTTCATGTATTATTGTAAATGCCAAATTTCAGATTATTCTAGCTTCAATCAAGCAGCACTTCTGTATTTCAGTAGCAAAGTTAGACTATGACAGGACCCTGTAAACTAGAGGTAACTTCACCAGTATATTGCAAATACCCAGTGCTCTTGCCAGGCATTCTTTCTGCTCATGATTTTATCCACACAGGTATATTTTAAGCACAGCTTATGCTTAACCTGTTAGAGCTTTTTCTGATCTGGAAGACATGAGCTGCACTGATGTAAAAGTATTTTAGATCAGTGCAACATGAACACAGGGTTCATTCTATTAGGGTTCATTAAAGGTACACTAATAATTTTTCTTTAAGAAAATGTCACCAAGAGGAAAGTGGGATAATCTCAGTTTGGTTTGTCTGACACTTTGGTCTTTGTTTGTTTTTTTCCACACTACAACACAGCACAACAATTTATCAGTTAGTACAAAATGTTCTCCAAAATCAATAAGGTTTTAAATTGCAAAAATAACAGCAGTAGGATAAAGCTGTAAAAAAAAAAATAAAATTCTGTCTGGATGTATAACTTGACATTTCCTGCCCAGTCTCCAGAACTATTGGCAATTCCCTTCGAGTCAAATGCAGTCTTGATGTTCTTAAAGTTTGGGTCAAATTCTCAAATTTAGTTACTACATGTTTGCTACTTTTGAAAATTACAACAAGGTTTGATTTATGATGCCATTACACCAAAAATCTGGCAGAGTAAACACAGATTTTGAGATTTCTTAATTATACTGGCATTTTAAAGACAGGGGACAAAAAGAAATTGGCTTTTGGACCTAACAGAGCAATCTGCCCATATTTTAGGCTGCCCTGGTAAACTTCTCTGACCAAGTCTGAATTATTTTTAATAGGCAAAATTAACATCTGTGTTACACTTGTTAACAAACCCTTCAGGACTGCTGCACTTTAAGCTATAGTTGAAGGGCAAAGTGCACACCAGTGATTTCAGAGAGGCATTGATGGGGAAAGCTTATGTCCTAGTAACAATATTTTAACAACAGGACTCCAGTGTCAATGGTTGCATCCACAAGCTAAAAGCAGCAAGTGCCCTCTCTTCCATTTAGTGAAAACTCATAATTTCAGACATTTTGTGTATCACTGCTACTTAGTATTGAGCCTCAATTTGCTCTGTTTCATTGTCCAGCAGCTCTGCTTCTTAACAGATTAACAATTAACCACAAGTAACTCTCCAGGTTTCAAATCTATTTGTCCTGTCATTATCAGAATTGGAGTAGACCATTTTTGCTTATTAAGAGCCCATTACTGAGTGAGTGTTATAATTGAAATTGCTGTTAAGAGCCATAAAAGTAAATGAATGCATGAGGTAAGTTATTCTCCACTTTATAACCTAAGGCTTCATGGATTCATTAGGGACCAGCTTCACCTGGCTGAAGCTGGTGCTTACAGGAAATCTGATGCCCTCTACTTCTGTGTTCATTGCCATAGCAACAAAGTTCTTCAAACATATTTCCTGGAACCTAACTTCCATGCTTACCTTTAACTGCATGTAATCATTATGCAGGCCAACAATTTAATATATATGCCACTACATTCACACTTTTAATTACTTTGTAGTAAGGAATTTGCAGATTCTAAGTGAAGTATTTCTAAGCATAACTATACCCTTTAAGGAAAACAGCAGATTCCTCCTGTAAAGGCAGCTCTACCTCACCCAAAAGGCTGTAAAAACCTTATAGATACTTTTTTTTAGTTCCATTATTTCTGGTTGTTCATCCTTCTTTTTCCTCAAGATAGTAGCAAAGTATTGGACCCTCAACAGGGAGGACCCAGCTTACACAAGAATAGAAAGAAGAAAACATTCACTCTGGTTTCCTCATGACTTACACTTAGGATGAAGGCAGAACAAGTATGTTTCAGATTTCACAACTGGGATGTAGCTATGGCCATCCAAGGCTATCAACCTTTTGTTTTTGCAGCTCAGCAGGTCACAATCTTGAAATCAAAGGTGACATGAGAATTTTCAAAGGAACAGCTTTGTCCTGGCTTTTACAAGCTGGTTTCATTCAGATGGTGCAAGACTGAGGGAGCTTAGTCATTTTGCTTTGGAAAAGTGAAGCTAAGAAAAAAAATCAAACATTTTTCTACACTTTTAAAGTCATTTAGAGGATAAGGGTGAGGATTAAAAACCCTAAAACAAGGCACATGAAGTCTTGTCTTCATCAGTATCCATCTCTTACGTCTCATTTATGTAACTGTAAAAAAGAAAGTACTTTGAAACTGCACATAGATACACTAGATAGAAACATCTGATTGAGATTTCAGCTTTTGATTAAAGTTCCAAAATGAACTACCAGCCTTCTCTAAGCATCATAATTAATCAGCAGTTACTAGATCTTCTGTACAAAGTGCTCTTTGCCCTGCCCATTTTTCACACACATAAAAGGACAACACAGCTTTTTCCCTTGTTCAGAAGGGTGGGTCACATTTCAAGATTTATTTCATACCATAAAGAGCTGCTTAACACTCGTTTTCCTGGTCACATCAGCAATTTCTGTCATGTCTGATCTGCAAGCCAAAGGTCCAAGTGTCCTTATGGGAACAACAGTTCTTGCTCACAGGAAACTAACAGAGGAGGTGCCTCCCTAAATCTTTGGTGGGAGTAACTTCATCTTGCTTGTCTCAAAGTACTAAGTTCTCCTTGATCAGTATTTCAGAAGCCAGCAATTATGACCTTCCAAGCTGCAGTTCTTACTTCCCCCTCCTTTTTTTCCGGATGTAGTTTTCCCATTATTTAAATTAATGGTTTCCACATATTGTGGGTGCCAGTCAAGGTTTCAAAACTGGAATGGCACTCCACGTCAGCCACGTTTGGGAATGGGCTGAGAGAGCCAAGACTGCATGGATCACAGTCTGCACAGCTGCTGGAACTTTCCAAATAAACTTCCTTTCCCAAGTACCATGTAATTATCAAGAATGAAATTCAAACTCCCCATCCCTAATGAACACAATGAAACCAAGCATTGTGCAACAGACATTCGTGGCATATTTAATTAACTACTTCTCTTAAGTAAACTGACTACAATCACTTTGAAACTTTATGGACTCAAAAGGCAAATTTAAAGTTGGAGGGAGGTTTGAGGAAAACTGTGCTAGGTTCAAATTGTGCCAGACTAGTCTGGCAGCCAACATTTTATTTTTTTCCATCAGTGAAGATTAAAATGCACACACAAAGTTTGAAGAGGCTGTTCATGCTTTTCTTTCCAGTGGTTTAATTTTGAGATATAAATAGTATTCATCTTGGATACAATATCATCAGCTCATCTCTGTGTCACAATTGCCAATTAGCCAATGGTACAGTTTATATGATATGTTAATTCAGTGACAGAATGGGTTTAGGAAGTTCTGCCCATCCCAAGCCAATTGTTTCCACACCCACAATCCATTTTGTCATCTCTTCAGCTATGCAAGTCCAGATATTTACAGTACAGCCACAGTCAAACTCACTGGAGTCAGGGAGCTTAAAAATATCTACACAACCCAAAAGGGGAGGCAGAGTATTTTTAACCAAAAATCATCACTTAGTAATCCTGTTTAAAGTACAACTCCACAACCAATTATTTAAATGTTAACTGAGAAGTCAGCAATTTGTGGCACAAGAAGGAACTGCAGATTTCCTTCAGGAAAGGAAACTCTTTGCCAGCACTACTGCCAAAGACAGAACATCTTACAATTTGTCACTTTATCTTCTAAGCAGTGCTTCTAGCTTTATAGTTAGGTTGGTTCATAAGTAGGTTTAGCTTTTGTAGGCTCACAGTGCATCCTACAAACTGGTTTTGCAAGATCATATACAAAGCTGCAGGTGACCTCTGAGCCTATGTTTGATTGGGATGGAGCTGCCATGACAAAAATTAACTCCATCCCAGCCATACCCCACATACCATGCTGCAACTGGGTACCCTTCCTACTTTCTCCTACATTCTCTCTTCAGCTGCTCTGTGCACTGGTTCTGGCCTATGTGGCTACATGGTGAATGGGAAACAAAATACCTGAAAACTGAGCAGATTCCTTTTTTGGTGTTGCTTGGAAAGGTTTCAGCATCAACACAGAAAAGCAACAGACCTTCAGGCCACCTACACTGTCCCAAAATTGTATCCCTGGTGCAGTCACAGACAGCTCTTATTTGTCAAATATTTCCATAATGGTAATGCAATCTATTAGCAACATCAAAAGAATAGTAAGAAGCAATTTAATATAAATCAGAATGCATAACTGCTTCAGTAAAAATAAAGAGCAAACCAATACCAACATGCAGTATAATAACCAGAGTGGAGAAGGCTAGAGAACAAAGCTGAGAGAGACATATTTTAACAGGCAATCATCCCATTAGAGTTCACCTTTCAGTTAAGAATACTCTTTCCAGCAGACTCTGTCCATCAAAGTGAAAAAACTTTTGCAGCTAAAGCTGAAGCCTCTGCTTAATTAATTAAGCTGTAAGAAATCAGTTCACTTCTGTAGTTTTCAAATTGTAGGCAGAAGACATACACTTGGAAAGTCCTGGAATATCCTTCAGTACTACTTTATTGAACAGAATGTGTACCTGTTTAGCCAGTGACTTGGTTCCAAGCTCTTCCCATTTATTTTTGAGCATACTAATAGACACAGTCACTCAACAGGATGTGTAAAGTTAAGAATAGTAAAGGGCTTGGAGATCAGAGCAGTGTTAGAAGACACTACTTCCAAAAATATAAATGCCAGTTTTGTTATGAAGGCCAGAATTAAGACAACATAGTGGAACCACTCTTGTAATAATTATGGGAATCAATATATAAAGAAAAGTGGTTTAACATTTTCTGAAGATTTGTTGTAAGACTCTGAATACTGTGTCTGACCTGTCTTGTATTACCAGCTACAAACCTTCAGCACTACAGTGAGGACAATGGGTGTTTAGAGCACCTCAGTTCAATAATCAGATTTATCTCAAATTGTTTATTGTCATAGGAGACAATAAACTTTAATGCCTATGTAGACAGCAGGTATGAAGGTATCTGTTTCAGTAACCTCACTGATATGAGGAAAACATGCAGGCATCTTGCAACAGCACACATATTACACGTGTGTCAATGTCAGGACAGCCAAACTAGAAACAAAACCCACCTAAGAGTCCCATTTTCTCCTTTGTCTAGGCTGGTGAAGCGACTGTACAGGCGGGTGATTTGACTGTGGGAGACTGAAATAAAAAAGCAAGAATAAACACAAATTAGCATGTCAAAGATTCCTCAGAGAAGCAGACCTCATAACACCCAGGGACTGTTGCTACAAGCTGTATTAAAAAGAAAAAAAATACACAAAACAAGTTACATTGGAAGCTCATGTCAATCAGCACTTTAGGGACTTCGTGAGCTGTAAATTGCATCTCAGTATTCAAGAATCCACAAATAAGCCCATTCTTCAAAAGGCTGCCATAACTCTGCCTTCTACCTATTTATATTTTTGGTCTCTAACACTCTTTGGTGTTCTGATTCAGTAAATGCCAATTGAAAGGAAAAAATATTTGATTCACAGTTCCACTGTAACAAACCCTTTAAGTCCTTTACAGATAGAATTAATCTTGGCACAGCCTTGATTATGACCTCTTCATTTGTGACACAGCAGCCCTCTGCTGTAGTATCTTTCCTTTTCTTTTGCTTATCTCTACTCCTGGGTTTTTTTTTCCCATCTAAAGATGGAAAGTGTACTCTGTTCCTCTGCATCTGGAAAGCAGCCAGAAAAACTTGACACCTTATCCCTTTTCTTCATTTACAGGACTGCCTGAATCTAAACACATTCTTCATTGGGGGGGTTCACTAAAGTAATTTCCAGGCTCCCAGGACACTGAGTTAAAAATTAAAAAGTCTATTGCTAAGGAAGTTCAGGAGCAAGTTAGGACACAAAGCAAGCAAAGTTGTTGCAGACTTTTTATACCTGCAATTTGAAAAAAGCCAGTACTAAGCTTAGGATCATGGTGTCAACATTATCACAAAATTAAGACAACCCAAGATACTCCACATCACAATCTTTAGAACAGACCATGATGAGGGCAGGTTAAGTTTATCTAAAATAGCAATTCCTTTAACACTGAAAGAATGCACTACAGAAGATCTTGGCTTTTTAGATCCTCTTCAGATGAAGTTAATAAGTACATGAATTGAGACAACTGTATGTTAATATTTACTTAGTAGAAGTCTGACTTTCTACAATGTTAAACTAGGACTTGGTGCCATTTTTCAGATTCAATTGTTTTAAAAACTTTCACCAGCACACATACAATGCTTTTCTTACTTGTTTAAACTTACTTGGGAACAGGTTGCACAGCAGTTGGCTCATCTGTGAAACCAAGGCATTTTTTATTTTTTTTTCAGGTTTGTTCTTTCTCCAGGCTATTTGTTTAGGTTCAACTACTCCCTCCTTTAGGATGACCTGCCAGCAACTGTTCTGGGTTATTTTGTTTTCTTGTGGTTTTTTTTTTTTTTTTTTTCCCCTTGTCTCCTCCCAGCTTTCATTCTTTGCACAGGGTTGGGCAATTTGCTCAGTTCCACCTAAGGCAACTTCTCTATAATCAGACCAGGCAGCTTGCTCAATTTTAACTTAAGGAGCACACAAACAGAAAGCAGGCACAAGAATTTTAAAGACACTGAATTTCTGTAGTTCTGAGTTAATGTTTTAGAAATCATATGCAATAACAACATCTGATTAATGAAAAAAGGACAGCCTGGGGTTATATCTCCAATCAGATGCCCTGGACTTCCACTCCTCATGAGAAACAGGATAAGAAATTCTACTCAGCCACCTTTCTGAAAATAATGTCAACAACTCAATTTTTGGAGCATCTCTGTGACAGCTATTATGTGATAAATAGCACACAGCTATTGACAGAAGGTGTGCTTGTTACCATCATAATAGACAAAAAGCATTTAATGGCTCTATGAGAAAGGAAGATAACTCAGGTCCAACACTGTATTCTTTCATAATTCCTTTTTTGGCTGTCATCCCCCTCAGAAGCTGCATCACTAGGCACTTTTCAGAGTCTTCTCATGCAAAATAATTCATCTGACATTCCCTGACCACCATAAAAGAGCCAGAAACAAGATCTGGAATTTATGACTGCTTCTTAAAATTCTTTAAAAAAAATATATGACTGCTTCTAAAAAGCTAGGTGAAACATGATTTTATCTGTACTGCTACCCTATTAAGGTTCTCCTAAAAATTTAAATCAAGACCTGAAGAATAGGAGCAGCACCATCTATTTTATGTCTGTTAGACTCATAAATGTGTATTTATATACTTAGAAAAATATAAATATTAATCAGAAAAGCCATTACTTGTTACCACTAAATTATTTTTTAAACTCTGGTATGAGCATGAGTTTATTATTAATCCTTAGGTAGACGGCTTCAAAGCATGGGAACAAAGAGTGGTTTCAATACTGTTACATTCCAATGGCTCCCAAAAACTTTGCAACAGAATGCAGACAAGCAACATCTTGGACTTCTGATCTGTCTCCTAACATTGTTACTAAAATACAAAAGCAATTAGGACTACTTCAAGTTTTTTCAAACTCAAATTTCAAAATGTTTATATGGAAAGTAAGCAACTTAAACCCAAACTTAGATATCATCCAAGAGATTGTCACTGTGTGGTTTTTGAAAGCCTGTACCTCAAGTTCCCTAAAAGAGATTTTTAATCTGCTCAGCAAAAGAACATGAACATATGGTTATCACTCACACCAGTATTATTAGCTGTGCAGCTTTGTACAAAATAAAACTGAACAAGACAAAAGTTGAGTATTTCCACATTTCAGTCCAACTGAATTAAGTGTTCTGACCAGTGCTTCATAGCATTCACATGAATAGATCTCACATAAACTGCAGAAATCATGTTTGACAGTAAGGAGGCAAAAAAAAAATAAATCCTTAGGAACACCCACCAGAACATCAGTTCAAGCTGGACTCCTACTATTGCCAAATTGTTCCACATCTACAAAGTCCCTTTTTCAAGCTCTTTAGTAGGTAAAGTATCATCAGCATCAAGTTTCTAACAAACCACAAGAGTACTCTATTCAGCAACACTAATTTAAAACTCTCCCTGTGAACTTTGTTCCAGATAAACCACCATCCTGGGTTGTTTTTTTTTCTCCACCTTGTACCTTGCATAAATATTTGCAACTAAAGGAAGTGTGTAACAGTGCTAAGAGCTTGGAAAAATCTTCCACCTATACCTAGAAATTAACTAGAGCTGAGTGGCCTTATTGATTAGGATTTCCATAAATAGTGGCATTTATTTAACTGTCATTTAGGTAAAATTCTAGGAATAAAACACCACTGACAATAAATCAAATACAGGCATGGGAAAAAAAGTAAGACCTTTTGGAAGAAAATTCCAGATTGGAGGTTTGGTTTCTAAAGCATCTTTATAAATGAGTTGAGGCTGTGTTTACTCGATGACATTTGTGATTAAAAAAAAGTAAAAAGCACAAAATAAAAACATCAAGTTCTTGCTGGATAAGCAGACTTTGACATTCCCATTTGTTTATTACAGCCCTTCTGTAGAAGGTTCCCTTGGCAGATGGAAAAAGATCATGGAAAACTATGTTAGCTCACTCAGCTGTCCATGATGCTAGCCACTATTGTTTTCTTTTTCTTCCACTTCTTTTCTGCAGCCACTTATTTTTTCTGACGCATAAAACACCCTGTCAACCAAACAAAACATGTGATACCATTTCTCTTAGAAAAAAACTGATTAATGTGTTTCGATGTAACAAGAACACAGAAGCAAAAGCAGGAAAGAAAATGTGATCTAACACAACCTTGTTTGCTGCTTAGGGGAAGCAAACAGCAAAGGAATACCTCTGATATTATAACAAGCCCTCTCCAACTAATTAAGGCACCCTCCATTTATTATCATGCAGTATTTGCTACAATTCTCACACAGGCCAAATTCTCTATCAGCCAAATTAACACCACCGAGTTTTACCTTTTCTAAGGTACCTTATGTTTATGGTAAACAACTGGATCAAATGCTGTAGGCTAAAGTAGCTATACACCTCTTGAATAAAGCTCTCCCAACTGCTACCAGTCAGCACAGCCAAGTTTCAAAAGTTTCATTGCCTCTGTTATGTTTGAATACCTCTCAGCATTCATTCTGAACACTCTCAAGACTTTACTGACGGCCTGCGAAAGAACATTTGGAGAAAAAATGACTATACTACATAATAACAGCTCTTTCGAGCTAAAAACGGCTTCTGGACAGAAACTGCAGCACAGACAGCTCTTCAAAATCCAACGAGTTGCCTCTGACCGAATGCAACATCGCGGACACCCAGCGCACTGCTTCCCACTCCCACCTCGCTGCTGCTGCGTTCGCCTCCCAAAGCCACAACAGCAACGCTCCCCACGCGGGGTCTCCCCCGCAACTCTGGCACAGCCAGGAGCCGAAGGGACTCACGGACAGCGGCTGCCCGGGCGACAGCTTTCGCCTTCGAGTGCGCCAAGCAAACACCAGCCCCGCAGCTGCCCCTGTCACGTTTGGGACAGCTCAGCACCCCCGCAGCCGCCCCAGCACCCCCGCGGCAGCCCCAGCACCCCCGCGGCAGCCCCAGCACCCCCGCGGCAGCCCCAGCACCCCCGCAGCTCTATTTACAACCGACGGCTGCTTGGTGCCCCAAGCCAGAGGGAACTGGGCAGGGTACTGCGCGGCGATCAGCAGAACCAAGAGGCGTTTCCCGGTTTCCTCAGGCCTATGAGACATATCCGCCACCGGTCGCTGGAGATTGGGGTTCCCGGCCCGGAGCCAGCTGAGACCGGCCCGGGAACGCCGCAGTCGCGCTCGTCTCCCCGCGTCGGGCAGGGCCAGACGGTGCCCCGGGCACGGCTCTGCGCGCAGCCGTGAGGGGACAGGAGGCGGCGGGGTGGCCGAGGCGCCTCCGAGGCTCCGGGGACGGGTCCCCAGTCCCCACAGTATTCCCGGGCCCACCTCGCCTCACAGCCCCGCACTCACAGCCCGTCTCCTTCTTGATCTCCTCGATCTCTTCGTCCCGCAGCAGTGTCGATGCCCGGGAACCCATCGCCGCCGCTGGGCCTCAGGGGAACCGAAGGGCCGCGCTCCGCGCCGGGGAGAGTTACGCAGCCGAACAGGGACGACAGTGCCGCAGCCGCCCCCCGACTCACACCCCTCTCGGGCCGCCCAGCACCACTGTGGCGGAAACAGAGGCCCCACCGA